>NC_084829.1:75884195-76187295 GCF_033115175.1 Lepus europaeus
TGCAGTCCTCAGTGTAAGCTCAGATTCCCCTGCAATGTATCTCACTGTGTAGCCAAAGCCACCCAAATTTGTGGTGTCTCCCACTGAGACTACTCATGTCTCAGGGTGTGAGTTCTCACACACACCCTCAGTTTTTTTGTTTTGTTTTGTTTTGTTTTTTTATCACAGTCCTGGTTCATAAGCTCCACACATTCACTAGCTCTTAGTCTCCTGTTATTTCTCCCCACCAGAGTCAGGTTTTTCTGCTTGGCTGAGGGCAGGCTCAGCCCTAAGCTGGTGCAGCTGTTACATATGTCCAAAATGGTGCCTGCTCTATTGTCTCACATGCCTTTGTAAGGTGTATGGAGAGAGAGAATTGTGTCAATACCGGTCCCCTTTTTTTTTTCTCTCCTCAGGTTAGGTGCTGTACTTTCTCCCACGGGGCTTCAAGCCACGTTCCCTCTAGGCTCTTCCTGCCACTTTTCTACCAATGTCTTGGGCTACTGCAGTTCTAAGCCATGGGCACCCGTGCCCTCCATGTAGGTCCTCTATGTCCCACTAATTCTGGAAGAGTTTCCTCTGCAATTTTTTCCCTAAATCTTTCTGGAGACTACAGTGTCTCCACTTTTATTCAACTATTTTTTCCCAGACTATCAGTGAGCTACCTCCATATTCCACCATCTTGAAGCTGCCCCCCTCTGTAGTAATTTCTGTAGTAATTTCTGATAATTCTTTTTATTTCTGTAGTGTCTTGTTAATTACCTTTTCACCTCTACTTCTATTGATTTTGGTGTTTTTCTCTTTTTTAGTTGCACCAATGAAATGCCAATTGTTTACTTTTTCAAAAAAACAGCTCTTCATTTCAATGATCTTTTGTATTTTTTAAATTTTATTGATTTCTTCTCTAATTTTAATTATTTCTCTTCTCCTACTATTTTTGGGTCTGATTTGCTCTTGTTTTTTAGATCCTTGAGATGCACTAATATCTCATTTATTTTGGTGTTTTTCCAATTTTTTGATGTAGGCACCAATTGCTATAAACTTTCTTCTTAACACTGCTTTTGCTGTATCCCATAATTTTGATTTGTTGCTTTGTCATCTTCATTTGTTTCCAGAAATTTTTTTATTTCTCTTTTGATTTCTTCTATGACTCACTGTTCATTCAGGAGCATGTTTTTCAGTTTGCATTTGTCCTAGAGGTTCCTGAGTTGCTTATTTCCAGCTTTATTGCACTGTGGTCTAAGAAGATGTGTGGAATGATTTTGATTTTTTTTAATTTGCTGACACTTGATTTATGGCCTTGTATGTGGTCAATCCTAGAGAAGATTCTGTTCACTGGTGAGAAGAATGTGTATTCTTCAACTGTAGGATGAAAAGTTCTTTAGATATCTATTAGGTCCATTTGGTCTATCTATAGTGTTCATTAAGTCTACTGTTTCCTTGCTATTTTCTGTCTGGTTGATCTGTCCATTTCTGAAAGTGGGGTATTGAAATCTCCCATTACTATTCTGCTTGAGTCTATGTCTCCCTTTGGATCCCTTAACATTTCTTTTAAATAGCTAGGTGCCCTGTAATTAGCTGCAAATATGTTTATAATAGTTACTTCTTCCTGTTGAAGTGATCCTTTAATCATTATATAGTGCCCTTCTTTGTCTCTAACAGTTTTTTTATGTTAAATATATTTTGTCTGATATGAGGATGGCTACACCAGCTCTTTTATGGTTTCTGTTAGCTTGGAATATCTTTTTTCCATCCTTTCACTTTCAGTCTGCATGCATCTTTGTTGATGAGATGTGTTTCTTGTAGGCAGCAAATAGATTGGTTTTGCTTTTTAATTCATTCAGCCAGTCTGTGTCTTTTAAATGGAGAGTTGAGGCCCTTTACATTCAAGCTGACTACTGATAAGTAACAACTTGGCCCTGCAATTTTTCCATAAATATTCCTATTTTTTACTTTGGATTCCTTTGTTCTTTTACTGAGTTTCTTCCTTTACCTTCTTCATAGTGATAACCATTTTTTTGTTTGTTTGTTTGTTTCTTTGCACCACACATCCTAAATCATCTTTTTCAGGACTTGATGGGCAGTGATAAATTCTTTTAATTTCTCTTTGTGATGGAAAGTGTTTATTTCACCTTCATTCATAAATGAGAGTTTTGCAGGGTTTAGTTCCCTGGGTTGACAGATTTTTATCTTAAGACTTGGGATATATTTCACCATTCTCTCCTAATCTGTGGGGTTTCTGATGAGAAGTCTGTTCTAACTGGAGATTCTCTGATAATAATCTGGCATTTCTCTCAGGAACATTTAGAATCTTTTTTTATGTTTCTTGTGGTGAGTCTGATTACAATGTGACATAGTGAAGATCTTTTTTGTCATGTCTATTAGGAGTTCCATTGCTTCATGTACTTGGATGCCCCTTTCTTTGCCCAAATTAGGAAAGATTTCTCTTATTATTTCACTGAAAAAGCCTTCTAATCCCTTCTCTCTTTCCATACCTTCAGGAACTCCTCAAACCCATATGTTGAGTTATTTGATAGTATCCTGTAGATTGCCAACAGTGTTTTTCAGTTTTCTAATTTCTTCTTCTTGATTTTGGTTTGACTGTATAATTTCCTGTGTTTTGTCTTCTAAGTCAGATATTCTTTCTTCTACTTCACTGATTCTGTGGTTTAAAGCTTCCATTGCATTTTTTATTTGTTCTACTCGTTTCCAAGATTTCATTTTGATTTCTTTTTAAGATCTCAATTTCATGGGTTAAATTTTCTTTTATTTCATGTACAGATTTCATTAGTTCATGCATTTGCTTCTGGTTACTTCTATGTAATCTTATCATCAATTTTTTGAATTCCATTTCTGACATTTTTTCAGTCTCATCATCTTCACAATCTGGTATTGAATTGTTGTGTTCTTTTGCGGGTGTCATGTTGTCTACTTTATTCTTGTTTCATGAATTGGTGAGTTTGTTATTCAGCATTTGTGGAGATACTCATTGGTTTCTTCTTTGTTTTTTGCTGTGGCAGCTTTTATCTTTGTACTATGCTTTTGTAGACTAGCGGAGTGCTTGCTTTCACTGAATACCTTGTTCAGTTTTCCAGGATAAAGGGAGTATATAAGGTGATACACCCAGTTTTGGCATGGTAAATCTCTTTTTTATCAGAAGGGAGGTTTATTCTGCTCAGTTGAGCTCCTCTCCTTAAAGACCAGTGCCTGAAACTGTTGAAATCTTTTCTTAGTATATACTAAATTGATCTTCTGTATAAAAAGATAATTGAAAATGAATCTTGATGTGAATGGGATGGGAGAAAGAGAGGGAGATGGGATGGTTGCAGGTAGGAGGGAGGTTATGGGGAGAAAAAGCTGCTATAATCCAAAAGTTGTACTTTGGAAATTTATATTTATTAAATAAAAGTTTTAAAAAACACAAAAACTAAAATAAAATAAGATGCACATGAAAAAAAAAAAAATGACCAGTGCCTGAGCACTAACCCCAATGGGTGTAATATTTGTCTGCTCTGTCCCAAAGACCACAGAAAGGATCTATGTAGTACTCAGTGTAAGCTCAGATTGCCCAGAATTACCCATTATCAGGTAACCAGGGAGCCCTAAGTGTGTGGATCCTCCCACAGTGACTGCCCAAAGTCCAACCCACACTATAAGCCCTCCCACATAGTCTCTAGTTTTTCACAGTCCCAGCACACAAGCCTCCCACAGTCACCAGCAACCAGCCTCCTCTCAGTTCTCCCTACCAGACTCAGGAGTCTCCACATGCTTGGTTGCTGGGTACAGACATGAGCTGGGACAGCTGTTATGTATGTCCAAAGTGGTGTCCATTCTCTATCAGCTTGTTACAGGGCACCATTGCAGGGTGATTGGAGAGAGAGAAACATGCCCCTCCTTTTTTTCTCTTTTAGTTTGGCAGGTACACTATTCCCCATGGTGCTCCAAGCTGGATTCCCTTTAGGCTCTTCCTGTGGCTTTATCACCAGTGGCTTGGCTGCTGCAGTCTGGTTTCACCTCATTCTCCAACGCTTCTGCAGAGGCTCTCAGCTGCTGGGGTCCTGAGTTGTGAGTAAACATGCCCTCCAAATACGTCCACTGTGTCCCTCTAATTTGTGTAGAGTTTTCTCTGCTGTTTTCTCCCTATCTCTTCCCTGAGACTGCACTATCTCCACTTTTTTTAAACTATATTCTCCTGGAGTAGAGCAGTAAGCTACCTTCCTAATCAACCATCATGCCCATACTCCTCCAAGTTCTTTTAATAATTTCCTTTATATAGAGAAATAAGTATGATAAGGTAAGGTACACACAGGAACAATTCTAAATAATGACTATATTCTGCCTCATTATATAATAGAGCTCTAAAAATTGATCAACAAAGCTACAAAGAAACATAATAAAATAATTCGACAAACAGCAATAAGATCACATAAAAATTGGACAAAATTTACTTTTTGCAAAGACAGTGACTCACACAGGAACATAACAGAACAATTATCAGTCTGGTTTCCTAACAAAAATCTACTTATACAAATTGCTGTTAAGTCATCTTTAATTATCAAGTTTATTTAACCCAAATTAAGCATAAAACAATATATAGCTCTCCTGAATTCAAGAGCTAATGGTATTATTTCCATAATAATCTGAACTATTCATCTAATTCTGTTTTGTATATTTTGCCCAGGCTTCCTAAACTTAATTCAGAGGGCTACTTTGAGGAAATTCAACTTTCACACCATAGTGCTCAGGGGGAAAGACACCATAATTCAGAGATGGAAAGCTATTAAAATGCTGAATAACAAAGAAAATGCACCTGGGAAATCAGTGTTTCTCAACACTGGATGAAAATGTAAATCTCCTAGGGAGGTATTCTTTAAAAGTTCCAGACCAGTTAACTAAGAATCTTTAGAAATTGAGCTGATGCTTATTTATTTAACTCCTCAGATGATTTTAAAAGAGAAAGGACTAAAAATCATAACACTATATCGTACCAAGCAAACAACTTAATTCCAGTTAAAAAACACCCAAAGCAGGTATTTGTTACAAACCAAGAGTCTACTCCAAAGTGTATTAGACCATGAATATAAAATATTTATAATCTCTAATACAAAAATGACAGCTTATAGTAGTGAAGGCACTAAGAAATTATCTAAGGGGCTGATTACTGAGAAATTCAAAGAATCTAAAGCAAAAATTCTCTCCTAAAATTAACAGTTATCTAGATGTTTATCATCATTGGTACTTTCTTTAATATGTAAACAATATACCTTCCAACTTCTCAGGATGACTCTCATATCTCTCTATCTGGATTCCCTTACATTTTGCTGTTAAGCATATGAGTGAATGCATGTTTAATGCACAGAACATTTCCTAGCATATAGCAATAGCTATTGATATTAGTTACTTGATCATTAATATAAATCATGCTATTAATACTATGAATGTTAGCTATTAGAATACCATTACCTAATTCTATCACTTAAGTTATCCCTACCATTTATATTAATATTTACCATTATAATTATTAATATTGGTATTGGTATTTTCTTTCTATATCCAAATCCCCAGAAGTGCTTAAACTTAAATACAGGATCACCTTTACACAAACATGATGAGGTATACAGTAGTTTATGCTAGGAACCTTGAAATCAACAGAGTATGAATCATGACTCTCAGTATGTGACTTTCACAAGCGATTTGACTCTCTAAGCTTCAGTTTCTACAACTGCCAAACTGCTGCAAAAATTAATGGTTTAAAATGTATTTGAGAAACAGAGTCCCCCTCTGCTGGGTCCTTCCACAAAAGTCAGCAATGGCCATGGCTAGGCCTGAGTCAAGGCTAGGAGCCAGAAAGGTTTCCCATATGGTTGACAGGAAACCAATTATTTGAACCATCACCACTGCCTCCCAGGATGTACATTAGCAGGAAGCTGGAGTCAGGAGCCAGAGACAGATATTGGGTTTTTTTTTTTTTACCTTTTTTAAAAAATGTATTTGATGGCCGGCGCCGTGGCTTAACAGGCTAATCCTCCACCTTGTGGCGCTGGCACACCGGGTTCTAGGCCCAGTTGGGGCGCCGGATTCTATCCCGGTTGTCCCTCTTCCAGGCCAGCTCTCTGCTATGGCCCAGGAAGGCAGTGGAGGATGGCCCAAGTCCTTGTGCCCTGCACCCGCATGGGAGACCAGGAAGAAGTACCTGGCTCCTGGCTTCGAATCAGCGAGAAATGCCAGCCGCAGCGGCCATTGGAGGGTGAACCAACGGCCAAAAGGAGGACCTTTCTCTCTGTCTCTCTCTCTCTCACTATCCACTCTGCCTGTCAAAAAAAAAAAAAATTAAAAAGGGGCAAAGGGTCTGAACATTTCTTCCAAAAAAGACTTAAAAATAGCCAACAGGTATATGAAAAAGTGTTCCATATCATCTATCAGGGATATGCAAATCAAAACCACAATTAAGTTTTAGCAGGAATACACAGAAAAGTGAAACCTTGTACACTATTGGTGGGAACGTTAATAACTACAGCTGTCAAGGAAAATAGTATGGAGCTTTCTTAAAAATTAAAAATACAAGTGACAAATGACACAGTAATTCTGCTTATCAATATTTCCCTAAAATAAGTGGAGTAAGTATCTCTAAAGAGATACTGTTCATTGCAGAGTTACTCAGGATAGCCAAGATATGGAAACAACTAAGTGTCTATTGACAGATGAGTAAACAAAAAACATGTTGTATTTATGTATGATGGAATATCACTCAGTATTTTAAAAAGGTGGGGGAGTGAGAGGAGGGAGATCCTGTCATTTGCAACAACATGTATAACCTGGGAGACATTACGCTAAGTGAAATAAGCTAGGCATAAAAAGACACTCATTCAAATGTGAAATTTTTAAAAACAAATTCATAGAAACAGACAGTAAAATGGTGGCTGCCAGGGACAAGAGGTGTGGGAAAAAAGGGAAGATATTGGGCAAAGGATATAAACTTTTAGCTATAAGATGAATACATTCTGGCAATCTAATGTATAGCACAGCAATTACAATTACTAAGACCATAGTGTATACTTGAAATTTGCAAACAGTAGATCTTACGTGTTCTCACCACAAAAAAAAGGTAAGTATTTGAGGTTTTGGATATATTAATTAACTTGATTGTGATAACTACAGTATATGTATTTTCACAATATACACAAGTCAAAATACCATATTATACACCTAAAACATATGTAATCCTGTCTATCATTTACCTCAATAAAGATGGAAAAATTTTAAATATTCTCAAATTTTGCTTACACACACACACATACACAAAGGGAAAAGTGATTGTTAAAAGCAAACATTCTATGATATACAGTGATTGCAATCATCAAATCAGAAAATATTTTAAGAATGGGATAATCTAATACCTAACTTAGCTTTAAATTATCATTATTACAATAATCATAAAATGTGTATCTTTAATAAAAATAATTTCTGTGTATGTCTTCTAAGAGTAAAACATTGTAGAATTTGTTCTAGGTAGCCTAATAAATAAGTTTTATTATTTATATGCCAAATATTTATTATTTAATAAATTAATTAGATTGATGCTATAAGCAAACTAAAAGACAGGGAACATCCCCCCAAAATATTGAATAGTTAATCTTACAACTGTAATTAATTATTCTCTCTTCCACCAGCAATAAAACAGTTGGGCTAATTGTCAACTCCTAGTTGTGACTATAAAGACATGCCATATGCGTTAAGAGCAAGCTTAGTTTTTGATTCTCTGTAGGGGTAACTGGAGAAATGGCAGATGAATTTAGCTAATCCAGCAGTAGCAAGTCATTAAACTGAAAGTTTTTGTTTTTTTTAAGTGCCCATACCACTAATTTATCCACTGGAAATTACCAATTCATTTTTCTAAGGTATTACCCTAGGGCACAAATAAATCACTTGGGAAGTTTAAAGTTATAGGATAGATTCCTGGACACAGTAAAACTGATTACGAAGATCAGGTGCAAGGCCTAGAATCTACAAACTAATAGTCATCTCTGATGACTCTGATATTCTAAGAAACATAAGACTAAAACACAAATAATCAGCAGTTCCTAAAGTGATTAAAAAAAATACAGCAGTAATCAGTAATAGTGTGTCCATATTGAAGCCTGCTATCTTTCATAAGGAATGATAGCCAAACAGTCCAAGACTATTACCTCTTGAGAATAAACCCACCGGCCAGCACTGTGGCTCAACAGGCTAATCCTCCGCATAGCAGTGCCGGCACACCAGGTTCTAGTCCCGCTCGGGGCACCGGATTCTGTCCCGGTTGCCCCTCTTCCAGGCCAGCTCTGTGCTGTGGCCCAGGAGTGCAGTGGAGGATGGCCCAAGTCCTTGGCCCCTGCACCCGCACGGGAGACCAGACCTGGCTCCTGGCTTCAGATCAGCGTGGTGCACTGGCCACAGCGGCCGTTGAAAGGTGAACCAATGGTAAAGGAAGACCTTTCTCTCTGTCTCTCTCTCTCTCTCACTGTCCACTCTGCCTGTCTAAAAAAAAAAAAAGAATAAATCCATAAAAATCCAAATGGGTTTACCTATGGTGAGTTAATTTCAATTAGTTTAAAAAACAGGTTATTATTTTTAAAAAAGGCACTAACCCAGACTCTGAAACCAACTAAACCAAATAAATACTGTCACAACTGTGAGACTGGTACAACTATGAGATTGATACAGCAGCCTCACTGGCAAGAAATGGAGTCCATCACTGTTTTTCAGCAGTTCTGGAGAAAAAGGATGATTTTATAATAGTTATATGTAACTTGACTTCATTGAGCAGATCTTAATATTAATGAGCCCAGTAAAAGGAAACAACTTATCTATACTTTTAATATGTCATTATATTAAACATGACCTGTTTCCTTCCATTTAACAATATTTAGGTTTAATAATTTTTCCTCTGAATTTTCCCCAACCTGACATATCCAGTCTCCTTTACATGATGGAAGAGGAAAACATAGCAACTTTTCTTAAAACCCTATCTTTTTTTGTTGTTGTTATAAAAATTCACCCATTTATTATAGGCTATTGATGTCTCAAAGATGAAACCTCTACAGGTCTTTCAATTCTTTCATTCCTCTGATTGCAGACTTCACTGTGACAGTGGAAGTGGTATTATATGTCCAGGCACCACCAGATACTGTTTTCATGCAGTAACCACAGTGCCAGATTCCCATGGCTGGTCTCTTCATCTTAATTTTGCTGCAGAAGGAGCAAGTATACTTGGCATGCTGGCTGATTTAAATTTTCTTCACCATTTTGCAGAAGGAGGCACCATAGTGGGTCCTGTATTTTTTTACCCACGATCCTGACCTCCTGGTACATTTAGCCATATCGCCACCACCTAGGTCCCAGCCCAGAGAAAGAAAACCCTATCTTTTCTTTTTTCTTTTTCTTTTTTTTTTTTTTTTTTGACAGGCAGAGTGGACAGTGAAAGAGAGAGACAGAAAGGTCTTCCCTTTTGCCGTTGGTTCACCCCGCAGTGGCCCGCAAATGCGCTGTGGCCAGCACACTGCGCTGATCCAAAGCTGGGAGCCAGGTGCTTCTCCTGGTCTCCCATGTGGGTGTAGGGCCCAAGTACTTGGGCCATCCTGCACTGCACTCCCGGGCCACAGCACAGAGCTGGCCTGGAATAGGGGCAACCAGGACAGAATCCAGTGCCCCGACCGGGACTAGAACCGGGGGTGCCGGCGCTGCAGGCGGAGGATTAGCCTATTGAGCCATGGCACCAGCCACCCTATCTTTTCTAAACATCAAATGTATCACTGATTTCTCTACACATGTATTAAATGATCTTCTGGTGCTTTGAATATCAAAGATATTATTTCTTTTTCAAGATATGACATCTTGAATAATCCATTTTCTCTAAGCTTGCCATATATTACTTCCCTCCAGGGAGTCAGTACCTGTCATCTTTAAGGTAATCACAATATTCAAATGTTGTTTACCAAGGTAAACCCAATGTCTTAACTAAATTCTTTCATTTTGTATATAGGAAAGTGACTGGTTTTTGTGCTATCATTGAAACTAAGAGATGTTCATTTAAATATACAGTAATAGATTTCTAAAATCTACGTTTTGTAAAAAGAAATTAATTTCCTCTGAAAATTGAGAACAGCAATAATTAGTCCTCCCTTAAGAAAAACACTTCCTGTTGCTTTATGATACTGCTTCCCTTTGGATATGTGCTAGGAAAGTTATGTTTCCTGTAAGGGTTATAAATGTTTTCTTGTAAATTTATGACTGTTAAGTACATAATTAAGTGAACACTCATCATTCCTACTGATAGCTCTCAGTAAGAGACTTCTATATGCAAAGCCCTATAGAGGGTGGAGCTGCAAAGAAAGTTCAGGCATTGAATTTCCAAATAAATGACACTTTTTTTTTTTTTTTGACAGGTAGAGTTATGGACAGTGAGAGAGAGAGACAGAGAGAAAGGTCTTCCTTCTGTTGGTTCACTCCCCAAATGGCCGCCACGGCCAGCGCTGCGCCGATCAGAAGCCAGGAGCCAGATGCTTCTTCCTGGTCTCCCATGTGGGTGCAGGGGCCCAAGCACTTGGACCATCCTCCACTGCCCTCCCGGGCCACAGCAGAGAGCTGCACTGGAAGAGGAGCAACTGGGACTAGAACCCGGCGTCCATATGGGAGGCTGGCGCCACAGGCAGAGGATTCACCAAGTGAGCCACGGTGCCGTCCCCAAATAAATGACACTTCTTACATTATATGCTCCAGGACCTGGTGATGTGGATGTCTGCCCTTCCATATCTGTTCTACCAGAACAGTAAAAATAGAGCTAACCCTCATATAAAAAAAAAAAGTGACTAATACAGTATCAGTGGCCCATAAATTTGTAATTTCTCTTTTTTTTTTTTTTTCAAAAATAGTAATAGGTCATTTATGTTTTGGCTATCCTGAGCTATCCAACACAAGGATACTTCAAAAAGTTCATGGAAATAGAATTTAAAATAGATTTTTTAGGAAGGAGGAAGAATCTACTTTATTTTACCTTTTAATTCAGAAAACAGATACATTCAAATATTTGTAATTCTATCAGACTAGCTTTTGTGAAAAAAGGAGTCTAAAATACATCACTGAGGTAACCTTTATTTATTATTACTGAAAAGTATACACCCTTTATTTGAATCCTATTGTGACAGAGAATCATATTAACCTAGCTTTTTCAAAGTGAGCATACTGTTAACCTTAATTACAATCTATTTGCATTTATTTTTGACCTAAAGTAACATTTACCAAAATAATTTTAATCTTCAATATTTAAGAATCCAAGAAAAAAAAAGACAATGCTGTGGCTTCTTGTTAATTTGCTTAGACCATTTAAGAATCTAGTGTCAAAAATTTTTTTTAACTTTTATTTAATGAATATAAATTTCCAAAGTACAGCTTATGTGTTACAATGGCTTCCCCTCCCATAACTTCCCTCCCACCCACAACCCTCCCCTTTCCCGCTCCCTCTCCACTTCCATTCACATCAAGATTCATTTTCAATTCTCTTTATATACAGAAAATCAGTTTAGTATATATTAAGTAAAGATTTCAACAGTTTGCCCCCATATAGCAACATAAAGTGAAAAAATACTGTTGGAGTACTAGTTATAGCATTAAATAACAGTGTACAGCACATTAAAGACAGAGATCCTACATGATATTTTTTAAAAATTGATTTTCTTTTTTTTTTAATTAAAAATTTTTTTTAACTTTAATGAATATAAATTTCCAATGTACAGCTTATGGATTACAATGGCTTCCCCCTCCCATAACTTCCCTCCCACCCGCAACCCTCCCCTCTCCCGCTCCCTCTCCCCTTCCATTCACATCAAGATTCATTTTCAATTCTCTTTATATACAGATCAATTTAGTATATATTAAGTAAAGATTTCAACAGTTTGCACCCTCATAGGAACACAAAGTGGAACATACTGTTTGAGTACTAGTTATAGCATTAAATCAAAATGTACAGCACATTAAGGACAGAGATCCCACATGAGGAGCAAGCGCACAGTGACTCCTGTTGTTGACCCAACAAATTGACACTCTAGTTTATGGCCCCAGTAACCACCCTAGGCTGTCGTCATGAGTTGCCAAGGCTACGGAAGCCTTCCAAGTTTGCCGACTCTTGTTTTTTTTAAAACAAAAGAGGTACTGAAGGGGTAAGCATGCTGCAGAATGTTTGTGGAAGCTGAAGGCTGGTAAGATTAGTCTGGATGAGATTAGAAGGAAATTATCTTTAAAGTTAATTTTCTATGTAATTTCTATGTAATTTCCAATTTAACACCAGGGTTTTTTTTTTTCATTTTCAATTATCTTTATATACAGAAGATCGATTCAGTATGTACTAAGTAAAGATTTCATCAGTTTGCACCCACACAGAAACACAAAGTGTAAAAATACTGTTTCAGTACTAGTTATAGCATCACTGCACATTGGACAACACATTAAGGATAGATCCCACATGAAACATAAGTACACAGTGACTCCTGTTGTTGATTTAACAATTTGACACTCTTGTTTATGGTGTCAGTAATCTCCCTAGGCTCTAGTCATGAGTTGCCAAGGCTATGGAAGCCTTTAGGGTTCGCCGACTTTGATCTTATTCCAATAGGGTCATAGTCAAAGTGGAAGTTCTCTCCTCCCTTCAGAGAAAGGTACCTCCTTCTTTGATGGCCCTGTTCTTTCCACTGGGATCTCACTCGAAGAGATCTTTCATTTAGGTCTTCTGTAATTAACACACAATTATTCTTAGGTGTTTAAATTTTAACTGAAAAGTGATCCCTGTTAAATATAAGAGTAGGAAAAAGAGAGGGAGGAGATGTACAGTTTGGGACATGCACAATCAGACTTGCCCCAAATGCTGGAGTGCCAGGAGATTCCAATACAATCCCATCAAGGTGGCATGTACCAATGCCATCTCACTAGTCCAAGTGATCAATTTCAGTTCACAATTGATGGCTCTGATAGGTCTAAGAGTCAAAGGGATCACACAAACTAGACTAGTGTCTGCTAATACTAACTGATAGAATCAAAAAGGGAAAAAACGATCCAGCATGGGAAGTGGGATACACAGCAGACTCATAGAATGGCAGATGTCCTAAATAGCACTCTGGCCTCAGAATCAGCCCTTAAGGCATTCAGATCTGGCTCAAGAGCCCATGAGAGTATTTTAGGCATGGAAAGCCAAGACACTCTGGCAAAAAAAAAAAAAAAAAAAAGATCTAGTATCAAAATTAACACCAAGAAACCAGTTAGGTTTTTTGGCATTTAAGAAAATTATTACAAAAGGACAATATACATTACTGAGATTTCAACTACACTGATGTCTTCAATTGCTAGAAATAGTCAATCAAGCCCCAACCCCTGCTACATAATTAGTGCCAGGTGGAAACAGTTTTAGGAGAAGCATGAGGAATAGATAGAGGTAGACTTCCAGGTGCTTAAATATCCATAATACTTTAATTCCTCTAACAGAATTAACTTAATTTCTGAAAAAAAAAAAAGTTAATTACATTTGTGAAAGGACAGAACACAGAGTACCATAAAATTAGAGCATTTTCTTCATAGGCAAATGACTAGTGAACTGGATCTGAAGTGCAGATAAAATTGCTAGGTGTACAAGAAAATCATTAAACTAATTTGCCTATAATTGAGACAATAAAGTTGGAACAACTCATAGAAAATCTTAAACTTCACATATTGGAAACTTGGACTCTCTTTTAAACATTTTTTTTTTTTGACAGGCAGAGTGGACAGTGAGAGAGAGAGAGAGACAGAGAGAAAGGTCCTCCCTTGCCGTTGGTTCACCCTCCAATGGCCGCCGCGGTAGCGCGCTGCGGCCGGCGCACCGCGCTGTTCCGATGGCAGGAGCCAGGTGCTTCTCCTGGTCTCCCATGGGGTGCAGGGCCCAAGCACTTGGGCCATATTTTCAATTTACATTATCGTCAAAGACTTAATGCTCCACTAAATAAAGTTTTTGGATTTTTGTCATTTTGAAAGGTGCATCATGGCATTTCTCTGTGTAATCTGCAATTCCTTAAGGACATATGATGTTGAACATTTTTTTTCATTTGCTTACTTACCATCTGTTTACCTTGGGTGAGGTGTCTGTGCAGACAATTTTTTTAATAAGACCTTTATAATATTGATCATTTTTATTATCTCAGACTATGCTTTCGAATTAGCAAGATGCTACTCTAATTCTCTCATTTTACAAATAAGAAAATTGAATCACTAGAAATGAATACTGAATCCATGAAAGCAGCTCTAAATGCACAATGAGAAGAATTAGGCTGAGAAAGCAGCGAAAACATCTGATAAAAAGTGACAGACAGAAAAAAGTAATACATGAGCAGAGTATTCAAGGAGTCAAGGGAGGCTAGAGATGAAGCAGATTTCGTGTTCATTTCTTTGAGAAAGAGCTTTGCTGGCAGCAGTTGGATTTAAGGTAGTGCAAATAATCACCGATCACTGGGAGGCTGAGTGACAGATGGGGAAGTGTGAGACTGCCTGTGCCAGTACCCTGGGCACTTGGCTTTAAAAACTTTCTGGGGGTTGGCGCCATGGCTCACTTGGTTAATCCTCTACCTGCGGTGCCAGCATCCCATATGGACATCGGGTTCTAGTCCCACTTGCTCCTCTTCCAGTGCAGCTCTCTGCTGTGGCCCGGGAGGGCAGTAGAGGATGGTCCAAGTGCTTGGGCCCTGCACCTGCGTGGGAGACCAGGAAGAAGCACCTGGCTCCTGGCTTCAGATCGGCACAGCGCTGGCCGTGGCGGCCATTTGGGGAGTGAACCAACAGAAGGAAGACCTTTCTCTCTGTCTCTCTCTCTCACTGTCCATAACTCTACCTGTCAAAAAAAAAAAAAAAAAAAAAAAACCTTTCTAGGTTCTTGTTTGTTCACCTGTAAAATGAGGTTATGCTTTTTTAAGTTGCCAAATTTTATCTTTTTTTTTTCACTTGAGAATATCACACTTCTATTATTACAACTCAAAACCACATTTACAAGCACTAATTAATTTTCCAGTTGCTATTGATGAAGAAACTACCCAAGGCTCACTGGTGGGCCAGCTGAACAGCTCTGGGCCAAAGGGAACACAACAGTGGTGGCTCTTACTGGAATGTGTATTACAGGTTCAATGATAAAGATGAAGAGGGTTTATGTTCAAAATGGTGCCAAAGCATTTCTAAGTCTAGTATTCATTTCTGGTAGGGTCAGAGAGAAACACAAATGAAAACTGAAAGCCTTCAGGAAAATGTAGTTATTAGGATTCCTGTTCACTAAATATGACAAATAGCTGAGACATTTATTTACAAAGAAAAGTCCACTTGATCTTAAGCATATTGTCGTTACTCATTTCATAGATACTACAGGAGCTAAAAGCTGTGCTACGATTTCTTTGGTTAAATACCTGCTTTAGAGAAGCTTGGTAAGTGGAATTTTTGCCCTGGCCTTGAGCAACTTACCCAGCAGTTTAACTGACAGGAGACATGAGCTACTGGGAAGATTCTGTCATATTAGTAAGGATACAGGAGCTCGGTGGAAGGTCTTGAAATAGCATGAAAACAAATGTTTTCAGTAAAATGTTTAAAAATTACTGTAACTGCTAAGTTTATGCCTGTTACCAATATGCTTTCTTGTTGATACAGGTTATGCTCAATAGAAAAGAAAAACACTGTGCAGTTAACTGCTGCCCTGCTTCCAACTCCCAGTCCACACGCTGCACACTTCACTGGCAGATGACTCCCCATTCAGCAGCTAGAAAGAACCCAACTCAACAGTGTGCTCAAAGTGTCCTCTTTAATCTGCTGTAAGAAGCTGGAGACATTATTTTAAGGAAAGGCTAGATGTCTGTATTTTTTAATTCATACAGAAGCCACCACATATAAATCATGAATGTTCTTAACCTATCTCTTCTGGTACAAACTAGGTATAAAGAACTATGAATCTAGTTTATATGGAATATTTCACTTTCTCATGTAAGAAATTCTGGATTCATATGCTCTAATGAAGTCAATATTTTATGCAAAAAAATCCATATACATTTATTCATAGGTCTTAATGCAGCAAAACATAAATCAAAGTTGAGAACATTGCCCATTCAACCAGTAAATTTGAAATTGTTTAATTTTTAGTATAAAATGGAGCTTTTCCACAAAATGTGTCTGCATGGTTCACCTTCCCTTCTGCTTCATGCTCTAAGAGTACATTTATAGACAGTAATCAGGCTGCTTTCTTGCTTAAATTCAAACATGGTAAGCACAAAGGAGCAACTGTCTTTTATGTAGTAACGAAAAGAATCAATAATCCTTTCAAGAATGAGACTATTTCATTTCCTCCCAACTTGGATTCACCATAAACACGATCCACAAATGATATTGGAACCTCAGCAATGGTATAATTCAGCTGCCTTGCCTGAACGATCACCTCCATCTGGAAGACGTAGCCTTTAGAAACACACTTTTCTATTAACTTCTGTAGAACTTGTTTTCGATATAATCTGAAACTTCCGGTTAGATCAGATGCTCCTGGTCTCAACAAAATCTGGGTAATAAAATTGGCCCCGGCCGGCGCCATGGCTCAACAGGCTAATCCTCCGCCTTGCGGCGCCGGCACACCGGGTTCTAGTCCCGGTCGGGGCACCGATCCTGTCCCGGTTGCCCCTCTTCCAGGCCAGCTCTCTGCTGTGGCCAGGGAGTGCAGTGGAGGATGGCCCAAGTGTTTGGGCTCTGCACCCCATGGGAGACCAGGAGAAGCACCTGGCTCCTGTCATCGGAACAGCGCGGTGCGCTGGCCGCAGGCGCTACCGCGGCGGCCATTGGAGGGTGAACCAACGGCAAAGGAAGACCTTTCTCTCTGTCTCTCTCTCTCTCTCACTGTCCACTCTGCCTGTCAAAAAAAAAAAAAAAAAAAAAAAATTGGCCCCACGGCTGATCATTTTTCTTTTCAGATCCCAGCCATAGACACCTCCATTTCCTTTGTAGCGAGTTCCAGAGACAATATCAAAATTCCCTTCCTTTTGTTTCCTAATGAATTCAGGAATAAATTTTGGGTGGTGTGACAGATCAGCATCCATTATAATGATGTAGTTCCCTGTAGCATGTTTCATTCCATGAATGTATGCAGTTCCTAGCCCCAACTTCTTCTCTCGAGTCTCAGAAGAATTCTGTGTGACCCGTAGATCTTCTCCAGCTGTTCAGCCACATCTCTTGTTCCATCTGGGCTTCCATCATCTATGATTATAATTTCATAGTTGATTCCACTCTCGGAGAAGCTTTTCACCAGCAGCCACACAACGAGCGGCAGGTTCTCATGCTTGTTGTAGGTCGGCAGAAGCACGGAATAATTGTCCTGTCGCCGCTTGCGTCCCGCCTGCTCCTGCCGAGATCCGGGGAGCGCCCGACACCCTTCCGTGGACGCCATGGTGGAACTGCGCCCAAATTTTATCTTCTTTCCTACAATATATTCTCTTTTTACTTAATCTAATTTTGTGCATACCACCTTATTTCTTGGATAATTTTGATAATTTACTTAGCATCTACCTCTCTGTGTCTTTTTATCTCTATCTAACCAAAATTTCTTTTTCCTTCTGTATGCTTAGTTATAGTTACAATAATTCCTCTACAACACGTAATTATTTGTGAAAAGCAAAACAATTTATCCAAGTGAGCTTCTATTGTTACAACTATACAGGATGTTGCAATATAAACTCAAGAAACTAAGTTAAGATTTTTCTCCCTAGGGGCTGATATTGTGGCAAAGTGAGTGAAGCCACCACTTGGGGACACCAGCATCCCTTATCAGAATGCCAATTCAAGTGTAGATTTGACTCTTGAATGGTTCAGCTTCTAGCTTCTGTTAATGTGCCTGGGAAGGCAGCAGATGATGTCCCAAGTGCTCAGACCCCTAATACCCATATAGGATACCTGGATAGAATTCCTGGCTCCTGGCTTTGTCCTGTCCCATCCCTGGCTGTTGTGGCCATCTGGGGAATGAACCAGATTAACCTTACTATGGCTTTCAAATGAATAAATATTTAAAAACATTTTTGTCCTTATAAGTTATATATTTTCAATATCCTATTAGCTTGCACACTACTAGTGTTTGGAATTAAATAATTTTGAAAATTAAAATATTTATGGTAAAGCCACTTCTTTTTTTTTTTTTTTTTTTGACAGACAGAGTGGACAGTGAGAGAGAGAGATAGAAAGGTCTTCCTTTTTGCCGTTGGTTCACCCTCCAATGGCCGCCGCGGTAGGCGCGCTGCTGCCGGCGCACCGCGCTGATCTGATGGCAGGAACCAGGTGCTTCTCCTGGTCTCCCATGGGGTGCAGGGCCCAAGCACTTGGGCCATCCTCCACTGCACTCCCTGGCCTGGAAGAGGGGCATCCGGGACAGGCGGAGGATTAGACTATTGAGCCGCGGCGCCGGCCAAAGCCACTTCTAATCTACTGTATTCAGAAAGTTACTATTAAGAGAAGCAGCCTATACACAAGTGAGAGTTTCACAGCTTAAATTTGCAAAGAACCTGACAAACATTTCTTATTCTCTTGGATACAAGCAGTGCAGGTCAGTTAAGATATAATCACAATTAATAATTGTTATGATAGTTTCATTTATAAAGAAGCATTCCTTCCCTAATTAAATGAAGCATTCAGTGCTTTGCATAAACAATTAAAATATCAAGAACATAGACTGTGTAACTAAGCATGTGAAAAATAAGAATATTTGTTAAGTCAACAACAGGAGTCACTGTGCACTTACTCCCCATGTAGGATCTCTGTCCTTAACGTGTTGTTCAATGTGAATTAATGCTATAACTAGTACTCAAACAGTATTTTACACTTTATGTTCTGTGTGGGTGCAAACTGTTGAAATCTTTACTTAATATATACTAAATTGATCTTCTGTGTATATATTATTGAATCTTGATGTGAATGGAATGGGAGAGGGAGCAGGAGTTGGGAGGGTTGTGGGTGGGAGGGAAGTTATGGGGGGGGGGGAGCCATTGTAATCCATAAGCAGTACTTTGGAAATTTATATTTACTAAATAAAAGTTAAAAAAAAATAAACCAGATAATTTGAAAGACAACCAGTGATGTGAAATTAATTAAGGAGAAAATGAGCAAAGTGAAAAAATATTTAAACCAAAAGATTACCTGAAAATTGAAGTGTCCATAGGTCGGTCAGTCAAGCATGTACACAGTTAGGAGGTATCAATCCAGCAGCAAAATATAGAGCAGCCCAGCCTAACAACAAGATAATATAGAGGTAGGCTGACTTACGCTTATTTTGCCATAGAACACACACACAAGTACTTGAGAATACTTTTCTGAATTAAGTTGTACTTTCAAGGTGAAGATATGATCATTAAACTCTGGAACTCTGTACAAGATAGACAGGGGGTGACAAACAAACAACCCTGCCTAGCTAAAGTCCCATGATCCATGTAGTATACCCTAAGCCCACTCTTCCCTTCTACCTGTATCATTCAAGTCACCAGATGATAAATATCTGAAACTTATAAGAAAGAAACAAACAAACCTGGAAATGAGAAAAGGCAAGAAGGAAAGCTATTTCCAGAGTCTAGGTTATTTGTGAGATAAGATAGGATATTATCTCAACTCATTTTTCAAAAGTCTGAATCCAATTACATTTTCTTAAGAAAAGAAACCTCACTTCAGTCAATATTAACAAATATTTATCACTTTGTACTTTTCCTAGTTATTCGCTCATCCTTTAGCCCCGTCTTCTAGTTGTCAGTGACACTTTCTTCGAACGGTCAATAATACTCCATTAAATATCATGTTCAATAGCCAGTGTCCATCCTCAAATTTTTTACCTGCATCACTTGATATTACTTATCACATTTCTGTTTTTGAAAATTTTACAAACTGTAAGACAGGTGCTAGGCACAACAAAGACACCATATCAGAGTGTCTGTTTCAGCTCTACTTCTGATTCTAGCTTCCTTAATTTTTACAAACTGTCATTCTACAACAGTGTAATCTTCCTCTTACCTTATTGAGCCTTATTTTCCATCTCCTTTGAGTTCTCCATTTACTAATAAATTTTCTAAAGTTAATTTAATGCAAAGTATAATAACAAGATCTAAAGTGATTCAGTACCTCTGGCATCTTTTGGAACAAGTCAAGGACATTAAGACACTGTAATCAAACGTAGGGAATATCATTCCTCCACTATCACTGTTTAGATTGTAGTTTGGGGCCGTCGCTGTGGCACAGTGGGTTAACGCCCTGGCCTGAAGCGCTGACATCCCATATGGGCGCTGTTTTGAAACCCAGCTGCTCCACTTCTGATCCAACTCACTGCTATGGCCTGGGAAAGCAGTAGAAGATGGCCCAAGTGCTTGGGCCCCTGCACCCATGTGGAAGATCCAGAGGAGGCTCCTGGCTTTGGATCAGCGCAGCTCCAGCCGTTGCAGCCAATTGGGACTAAACCATTGGATGGAAGACCTCTCTTTCTCTGTCTCTCCTCTCTCTGTGTAACTCTGACAAATAAATCTTTTAAAAAAAGAGAGAGATTGTAGTTTAACTTTTTAACTACTTGAACATAAAGATCATATCATATTCAATGAGTAATTAATTTTTTAGAGTTTCTGGATGTACTTGATCAGTTTCTGTGATTATTGTTGTTTCTTCTACAATATGCCTTCCTTCTGAATTTACTAATATTATGTAGGCATGTGGTATGGAATACTTTAGTGAGAGTCTGGAGGTGGTAAACTCTTCAATCTGTATGTGTCTAAAAATACTTTGCCCTCATTCTTAATAACAGTTTCCCATGTACATATTGTTGTCAATTTTTTTTTCCATCTCAACATTTGGTACATGTAGTTCCATTCTCTTCTAACACTTGTGGTTTCTTATCCTTTGAGTTGTTCAGAATTTCACATTATAAACTAGGTCCTATCAGACACTCTAAATTATAGTCAGATAGCCTAGCAGAACTCTGTCTGAAGATGAAAACATGGAGGGCATTGTGCTGCTGCAGGTTAAGCTGCCACTTGGAGCACTCACATCCTAATCCAGCTCCCTACTAATGTCTATCAGATGATGATGGTTCAAGGACTGGAGTCTCCACCACCCAAATGGGAGACTTGGATGGAATTCTACGCTCCTGGCTAAATATGGCTGTTGTAGCTATTTAGAAAGTGAACCAGCAGTTGGTATACATCTCTGTGTCTCTTACTGTCACTCTGCCTTCCAAATAAATAAAGATTTTAAAACAAATAAACTTTTTCTAAATGACAAAAATGATACATCTGAGAACCCATGCATATGCAGGACCACAGGGCACAAGTGAGCTGTACAAGCAGATAGCCCAGAGCTCCTGCCACCCATCAAGGTTGCATCAAAACATATCCTTCTGTTTACATCAATAGTTATTTGGGGGTCTACAGTATGGCCATCTGAAGGAGGAGGAAAAAGCATACGTGTTTTTTATTAATATATTGACTAGATATGAAGATCTAGTCAAAAGGGAAAACAGCTGTGTGATAATAAGGACTTACAAAGTCCTTGAATGACAATGGAGAGAGAGAAATTTCCCAAAGCATGAATCTTTGAGTGGTGCACCTAGAGATAACTTTTGGTGCCACCTTACATATTCCTTAAGACTAAAAGTATACAAGCCGGCACCGTGGCTTAACAGGCTAATCCTCCACCTTGCGGCGTTGGCACACTGGGTTCTAGTCCCGGTTGCCCCTCTTCCAGGCCAGCTCTCTGCTATGGCCCGGGAAGGCAGCGGAGGATGGCCCAAGTCCTTGGCCCTGCAACCGCATGGGAGACCAGGAGAAGCACCTGGCTCCTGGCTTTGGATCAGTGCGATGCGCCGGCTGCAGAGGCCATTGGAGGATGAACCAACGGCAAAAAGGAAGACCTGTCTCTCTGTCTCTCTCTTTCTCTCACTATCCACTCTGCCTGTCAAAAAAAAAAAAGTATACAAATCAGCTTTGGATTCTCCTTTCTCCATCATCTATTCTTATCAGTCAAAACTCTTAGTTATAAAGTAATAAAAAACTTAATCAAGCTACTTATGTTAAAAAGGGGAGTTATGATAAGGATACCGGGATATTTTATAAATCTCCAGGATAAGAATGAAATCAGGCCTATGGAAAATTTTAGTAACAGAGACTGGAATTACATCTGGACTCTTTCCATCACATCTCTGTTCCCATTTCCTTCTTTTCTGTATACACAGACTTTTTCTGCTTCTCTGGTAGAAACAGCATACAAAAAAAAGCTAGTCTACCTTTCTCATGGTTTTATATAAAGAGATTTTCAAAACTTTCATGGAAATTGCATATTACTTAAAAACTATGCAAAGATTTCAAAAATGTTTGCACCAAAATCTTCTATGTCCATTTTCTACAAATGTCTTGAAGCACACAGGTAACGATCCAGGTACATAAGAAACTAAATTTCTGAAATTCTGTATGAAGATAGATTCTCATGTCAAATACCTAACTGGCCTAGCTTTAACCAGGTGTTAGCTCTTGGTCCAATCAACTTGGTACAATCGCCTTATTCAAAACAGTTTCCAGGGGATCCGATTTGCCTGAGAACTGTGTCAATGTGAAATGAACAAACAGATATACCTTATAATACTAACCCTCTCTCTCTCGGTTATTCCTGCTGAAAACCTTAAACACTCTGTTGTTATTTATTATATAATTCTGTCACCAAAAAGTAATCTATTCATGCTTCAAAATTACTCTTGATTCTATTCCTTCTCCATTCTCATTCTCTTTATTATTTTACCAGCATGAGAATTCAAAAAAGGGATATGCTATTAAGTTGGCATTTCTATTATTTTTATTTATTTGAAATGCATAGTTACAGAGGGAGACAGAAGAAAAGACACACACACACACACACAGATTGAGAGAGAGAGAGAGAGAGAGAGAGAGAGAGAGAGAGAAAATATCTTCCATCCACTAGTTCATTCCCCCAGTGACTACAATGGTTAGGGCTGAGCCAAAGCCTGAAGCCAGGAGCTTCATCTGGTCTCTCACATGGGTCCTGGGGCCCAAGTATTTCTTCCACTGCTTTCCCAGGCACATTAGCAGGGAGCTGGATCAGAAGTGAAGCAGCAGGGACTCAAACCAGCACCCATACAGGATGCCCAGGGCAAAGATGGCAGTTTTACTCCTATACCACAATACCAGCCCCAGCTGGCATCCTTTATCTAGCAATGAGAATAAACTTTCTTTTTTTTTTTTTTTCCATGCTAAACATTTTAGTATTGTTTTACTAGTCTCTCTGATGGACTGAATTGTGGTATGCCCCCAAAATCCATACGCCGAAGAGCTAACTCCAGTGTGAGTGGATTTGGAGGCAGGACCTTTAAACAGGTAAGTAAAGTTAAATGAAGACATCAAGGAAGGGCTCTAATCTGAAAGAACTGGTTTCCTTGTAAGAAGAGGAAGGGGGCGGTGTGCACAGAGGCGAGGCCATTTAAGAACACAGAAGGCAGGCTTCTGCAAGCCAAGGAAAGAAGCCTCAGAAGAAAACAAACTCGCTAATATCCTGATATTAAACTTCCAGTCTCCGAAACTGTAAGAAAGTAAATTTATGTTGTTTAAACATCCAAGTTTGTGGTATTTTTGTTTATGGTAGTCCTAGAACATTAGTAGTTTTTTTCTGTGTTCCTTATCTATTTTTGAGATGTCTGTTTCTTCTAGTAAAAGCTCTCTACAGAATATTCCCTCATAAATGTTACAAATATCTTTCCCAGTTCGTGTGGCCCCCTCATGAACTCTTTTGGTTTTGGTTTGCATTACACATTGACTTTTTTTAAATAAAATCAAATTTTTCAAACTTTTCCTTTCTGGTTGCTGCATCTGAAATTATGTTTAAGAAATGTCTTCCATCCCCAGAATTATATCTATATTTATCTGTATTTTCTTCCAGTTATTTTTTTTTTCTTTTTTGGTCTCACTTGAATGTTATTTTCATCCTATAAGATGCAGATCAATTTTTTAATATAGCTAAACAATTATCCTTGTATTATTTATTCAATCATTTTCTCACTGATATGAAACCTTTTATCATATCCTATTTGCTTATGACATTCACTCATACAATAATTCATTTTGAAGGCTGGATATTTCCACA
Organism: Lepus europaeus; assembly: GCF_033115175.1. NCBI lineage: Eukaryota > Metazoa > Chordata > Mammalia > Lagomorpha > Leporidae > Lepus > Lepus europaeus. Next base: position 75,908,349 of record NC_084829.1, read on the forward strand.
TTTACCATTAGAAAAAAAAAAGAATTTTCCAGCAGATTTAAGAAACATTATTTTGGAAGTCTTGAATTGTAAAATTATTGGGGAAAGTTCTTACAGTTTTTAAATTAAAATGATGTCATGTAATTGTGTTTACCTAACAATAAACATAAGAATTTTCAAAATTATTTTAGCCTTGTGATGGACCAAATTGCCTGGAGGGAGGCTATCACCTGATTTAGTTGAAGTATCACAAGAATCACAAACGAGAAAAACAGTAGGGAAGAAACGCACGAGGATTCTCAATTGGCTTTTCCAGGCTTCTTTCAAGAGAATGAGTAGTTTTTACCTTTTTTTTAAATGTACATATAAAATCTCTATTCCTCCTTAATTCTTCTGATAAAATTTAGGTAGTTAAGTGGCGGGGTAGGGGGGTAGCCGAGGAGGACTATTTTTTTTTTTTTTTCCTTCACCAAGCTCACCTTTTACTATTAAAAGAGAACTCACCTAAGGGGCAGACGTCGGAGAGGGGCAGTTGAGGGTTGTATCAAAAAGGCTCTCTAAGTAAAAGATACAGACAAGATTTAAGTCGTACAGGTCCAGCAAAATGCAAGTTGCGTATGCTCTGACCTCGCTGGAATCTCTCCTGTCCATGTTCAAGTATAAAGAAAATTTGAAAATTCATGCCACACTAGCTACACTGGACAGCTTTTAACAACTCAGCAACTGTGACACACATTCTCCGCATCGCTTTGCAGCCCGTAGACACTGAGATTCGAGCATCAAAGACTGACCACGGACAGGAAGGTCAAGACGGACGCGGCTGGGGCCAATTACACAGGGCAGGAAGCCCGCGTAGGAAAGCCATCCCGCGGCCTTCGCCTCCCGCCTCTGCAACGCTCTCCGCGGTGCGGCGGGCGAGGGCCCACCCCGGGGCTGTGCGTCGAAGGGCGGGGCTCACTGAGAGGCAGGCCACAAAGTCCGCTAAGGTTTTTTATGACCACGAGGAAGAACCTGTTAAGTCACCCTAAGGACGCCCTCAGCTGAAGCCTGCGAGAGAAATTGCACTTCCACAGCGCGTCATTCGAGCCATCAACAAACTCTCCCGCCTCTGAGTCGGTCCCGGCAACCTTTGCGCCGGACACAGCGACGCCCGGGCGCGCCTGGGCCCCTGCGGCCGCCGTCAGTCTGGTGTTGCTATGGAGACCGCGCTCCCACGGCCATGTCGCTGCCACAGGCCCCTCCGTCGCGCGTGTTCGTGGAATTGGTTCCTTGGGCGGACCGGGGCCGGGAGAATGTGGTCTCAGGAGAAACACTGCCCGGAGTCCGCCGCCCCCTCTCCTCTACACAGACCCAAACCGCCCCCCGCGAGGTGCACGTAAGTGGCGCCGCAGAGGTATCTGCGGGCCCAGACCGGGCGCAAGTGGCGGTGCGAGTGAGCAGCACCAAGGAGGCTGCGGCGGAAGCCAAGAAGAGCGTTTGCCGACGCCTGGACTACATCACGCAGAGCCTTCAGCAGCGGGGTCTGCAGGTGAGCGCTCAGCCCTGGCGCCCCTTGCTGTCAGACGGGGACCCTCAGATGCCGGGCCCAAGAGCCCCTGGGGCGAGGAGAGAGGGCTGCCGGTTTCTGAGTGTTTAGGACGCCCTTGTCGCCGGGGTATCCCAGGACGCATCCTTCCGTAGATAAAGCAATGGAAAAATAAACGAATGCCAAGTGGGTAGGTTTTTTATTGGGAAGTATTTGCTGCAACGGTTTTGTTTTTTAACTTTGAAATTATGAAAAGTTAAACGAGAAATGTTAGATGTGAGTACCTGCCATGATAGGGCGCTGAACGCTAAGCATATTTGATTTATTCCGTACCGAACAATTGACAAGGAAAGAGCGTAGTTTCCTTCCTCCTAACCATGAAAACTTTACCTGGAGTGGTTCTTCAGTGAGTTTTACAAACAGTAACATTGGGGTGAGGCTGTTAACTTTAAAAATTTAGCCTACGTATTGAAGATGTCACACATATGAAATACTTCTACTTACTTACCAGAAATGTGCATGTTGTCAAACCGCTAAACGATCTCTACCTAAGCATACTTATAAGGAAGGAAAAAAAAATGAACTAGCACACAGTAACTTTATTATGCATTTTTAATATCCCCATTTTCCAAATTTAAATAGGTTAAGTAACACTCTGAACTTTAGTCAGGGTAGTATTTGAACTCATGTGTTTTGGAAAACACACTCTATATTAGATCACTTTCAAATGTACTAGACTCCAGATAATTAGAATAAAAGGAAGTTAGAAACCATAGAAACCAACTACCTGTTTCCTTCCAGGGACAAACTTGTGGTTCATCCAGGTGACACTGAGTTGGTAAAAGTGCACATTCTCCCTGCCAGTCTATTGGTAGAGATTTCAGATCCCGAAAAGCAAGTCTATATCTGGAAACACAAGTGTTTTAAAAAAGTTATTTGGAAAAAAATTTGCATGAAATGATTTGAATTCAACTGCTAATTATAAATAATATGAATAAAGTATATCTAACATGAAGAAAAATATTTCCTGAAAAAACTGCTGCCAGGACACCGCAGTCCTGTTTGAATAATATAACTAATTCTTAAGTCATTTACAGAAAATGTAAACTAAGCTTATTTGGTTCTGAATTCTAGTATGTAAGCCAAAATAAATTATTAAATTCAGCTCAGAGTGATTACATTAAGATTCAGTATTCATTGTGAGACATAGAAGGACCAGTTATTTCTTCTAATCGAAGAAAGCAGTCATCTAGATTGAATAAATAATACAAAATATAATTTATATTTTCAGGATAAATTATGGGTCTTCACAAAGTCCTTTTCATATTCAACTTTGCAATGCTAGCATTGGAAGGTTTATAAACATCCATCCTCTGCTTAAAGGGCTCCTTATAATCCAAACTCTTTTGCTTAATAGATGAAACCGAACTCTTTATCCTCAATTCCTGTCATTTCTCTCCCCTCTTTGACAAGCTGACTTTTTTTTTTTTTTAAAGAACCAACCCAAGCTCACCTCCTTGACAATCCTTTCCTAACACTAATCTCTGCCAAGTGACATTTCATTCCCTTAACACCCTGTATTACAATTCTTGATTTACTTGTCTGTCTTCCATATTCTAAACTTCTCCAGAGCAGAAACCATTTGTCTTTCTTTTGCATTCATGGATATGTTCATGATATCATATATACATATACTTATATGATATCATATAGCATATAATGTATATTTAGAAAAAATGGATTTTGAATGAATAAAAGAAAAAAGGAATGAAAAACTACATAGATAAATAATTATTTCAGCTATATTGTGGATCATAGAATTATGAGCTTATGTGAATATATAACCCTCATTTTTGGGGTTGGCTTCAAATGTGTTCAAATTCTAAGTAGTATTTACTCATTCAACCAACAAACGTTTATTAAGTATTCCCTATCACTGTTCATGTTGAAATAACACATAACATAATTTTGTCAGTCTGCTTGCACTGCTGTATTGAAATGCCACAGATTGGTAGCATATAAACAACAGAAAGTTATTTCTCATAGTCCTGGCAACTGGGAAGTCCAAAATCAAGGCACCAGCAGATTTCATGTCAGGTGAGGTTCCATCTCCTTGCGCATAGATGGCTCCTTCTCTCTGTGTCTTCATGTAGTGGAAGGAGAAGGCAGTTCCCTGGGGCCTTTTTCATAAGGCTCATTCCTTACTCCATTCATGAAGGTCCTGCCGTCATGGCCTAATCACCCACCGAAGACTACCTCCTAATACCATCACATTGGTGATTAGACTTCAGCATATGAATTTTGGGAGAGCACATTCAAACCATAGCAATATGTAATTACTTAGTCTTCTATTTATATGCCAACCATAAGCTTTAAGTTCCAGTATTGGCCAATATTTCTCAACATACTGAAAACTGTATTTAAAAAAATGTAATGAATGCCCTAGGCATGTTGCTGGGCAATAGCAGTACAGAATGAGTAAAACTCAGGCCTTCTACTGAGGGAGTCTCATGATAGGGACCGACTAATCTATATGGTAACTATATGGTATGATGAAAATATGTACATGGTACAGTACAGTAGCATAAGATAAAAATAAAAAGTAATGATCTTTTTATTTGAGGAATTCCAGAAAGATTCCATATCAAATTTTAAACAATGCTGAAAGGAAAGCATTCCAGTTCCACATTAGATCTCTCTCACTCTCTCCTTCCCTCCCTCCCTCTCCCTACCCCCTCCACCTTTGTTGGTCTGCCTTTTAAATAAATAAATGAGTAAAATGAATCTTTTTTAAATAGTTGGGATTTTATTCTGATAGCTATAATTACCATCCTTGTCAAAATGAAAACTGAAAACAAGTATCAAAAAACAATTATTAATAGTATATTGAGGCCGGCGCCGCAGCTCACTAGGCTAATCCTCCACCTTGCGGCGCCGGCACCCCGGGTTCTAGTCCCGGTCGGGGCGCCGGATTCTGTCCCGGTTGCCCCTCTTCCAGGTCAGCTCTCTGCTGTGGCCCAGGAGTGCAGTGGAGGATGGCCCAAGTCCTTGGGCCCTGCACCTGCATGGGAGACCAGGAGAAGCACCTGGCTCCTGGCTTCCGATCAGCACAATGCGCCAGCCACAGTGCGCTGGCCGCAGCGGCCATTGGAGGGTGAACCAACGGCAAAGGAAGACCTTTCTGTCTCTCTCACTGTCCACTCTGCCTGTCACAAATAAAAAGTATATTGAAAGCAGAAGAGGTTCCATGACACCAAATAAAATAGTTCTGAGGTTGTCACCAAGATAAATTTAACAGCCCTCCCCATCCTTGGATGACCACGTGAGTACAAGGTTGTAGAATGCAGGGTGATTCAAACACAAGTGAGCCACAGGGATTTCTATTATGATTGTGCAGAATGGATTGTGGTTGGTTTTGTCACTGGCTTTCATGTTCCCAAAGGGAGCAGCCAATCTAATAGACCAACACTTAGGTGGTTACCACAAAACCTGCACTAGGCAGTCTTGCTGCTGTGTTCAAGTATTCTCCTCTTGTATTTTTAACTATTTTTCTTAAATGCACTGAATTCATTTTAAAAACCAACAACCATCAAATGGATCTTCCTCATGAGCATGCCCAGCTCTTAATTTAACACTTGGAGGCCTGGTGTCAATGCACCTAAGTCCCTTCTCAGGACTAAACAGTGCATTGGTTTTCTTTTTAAAATTAAAGAAAAAAAGCTTAGTACTATTGCATAGGGTACCAGAAACTCTTTGTTGAAACATTTACATTAAATATCTGGCAGCAGGCTGCATCTGCACAGGGACAGCATGGAGCTATACATGGAGACTGCTTCTGACACTCAGGGCCACCAACTCACACATTTGCCACATGCAAGGAAAGTGGAGGGCAGAGAGGAAGAAGTGGAGGTGTTCTCATTCACTTCTGGTCCTGAAGCTGATTGGACAGCCAATGCAGTCCATCATGGAGCCCAACCCCACTGGTGACAAAGGTGGGTGGAATGTTCCAATTCCTAAGGGAGTGCAGCACTAGCTTATCTGTGATTTCAATGCATTCATGGCACTTGGGAAGTCCTGGTTGTTGGCAGACGGACACCAGGAGGACCACATCTCACAGCTCATCCTCAGCCAGCATCCTCATGAGTTCCTCCTGTGCCTCATTCACATGCTGTCATTTCTGTCCATTGTAAAAATCAATCTCAGGGCCGGCGCTGTGGCTTAACAGGCTAATCCTCCGCCTTACGGCGCCGGCACACCAGATTCTAGTCCCGGTCGGGGCGCTGGATTCTATCCCGGTTGCCCCTCTTCCAGGCCAGCTCTCTGCTATGGCCCGGGAAGGCAGTGCTTGGGCCCTGCACCCGCATGGGAGACCAGGAGAAGCACCTGGCTCCTGGCTTTGGATCAGCACGATGCGCCGGCCACAGCGGCCATTGGAGGGTGAACCAACGGCAAAAAGGAAGACCTTTCTCACTGTCTCTCTCTCTCACTATCCACTCTGCCTGTCCAAAAAAAAAAAAAAAAAAATCAATCTCAGGTATTTTGGAAGTAGTGTTGCCATGCCATAGCTGCTGAATTTTGTCCTGACTACTCAGTAAATCTGATTTTTTTTTTTTTTAAGATTTATTCATTTATTTGAAAGGCAGAGTTACAGAGAGCAGGGAGAGAGAGAGAGAATGATACTCTGTCTTCTGGTCCATCCCTTAGATGGCCACAAAGACAGGGGTGGACTAGGCAAGAGCCAGGAGCCAGGAGCCTCATGCAAGTCTCCCACATAGGTGGCATTTTCTGCTGCTCTTCCAAGGCCATTAGCAGGAGGCTAGATAGGAAGTGGAGCAGCTGGTACTTGAACCAGCACCCATATGGAATGCCAGCATCACAAGCAGTGGCTTTACCCACTAGGCCACAATGCCAGGCCCAGAAGCTGATATTCTTGTATTTAGCAGTCTCCACACTGAAACCTGTGGTGGCAGTGGTGTCATGATTTCACCAAGCTTCAGCTTCCACAGAATTATCATCTTCCTTGCAGCACCCAGGCCTGCCAGCAGGATATACATTTCCTTTTTGCCAAAATGGCCCTTGAAGAGGTTTGCAAAGATGGTCCCCAGACTGTGGACAGTAGAAGCTACAGTAGCCACAGAGATCTGTGTGGCCGCTGGTCAGAGTCAGGCAGTGGTTGCATTCCCACAAGATGGCAGCTCTCTAAATAGATATTATTAAAAATAAATATATATACAAATTTGCTTGTTCGCAAGGATGAGAGTAGCAGACAAGTTCATTTCACTGATTTTTTTTGAAGGGCAAACATTTAGCCTAGTAGTTAAGATGCTCACATCCCATACTAGAATCCCTGTTTCCATATCTGACTCGGTTCCTGACTGTAGCTTCCTGCTAATACAAACCCTGGGAGGCACCTAGCCCTAACTTCAGGCAGATGATTTATTTCTAATTTTAAGGGAATAACCTGAGATTCATATCACTTAAGACCAGACATCTCAAAAATCATATAACAAGAATTAGAAGAAAAATTAGAACTCTACCTTCTTATCTCCTGAGGTAGTAATTTTCACAGTATTCTGTTTGTTGATCCATTGTTTTACTTTAATGGTTTTCTCCAGTTAGAATTTAACTATCTCAAGAAATCTAAAAATTGTCTTAAAAGCTGATGGTCTGAATGATCGGGTTCCTGCCACCCATGTGGAAGACCTAGACTGAGTTTCTGGCTCCCAGCTTTGGCCCACAGCTTAGACTGTTATGGGAATTTGGAGAGTGAACCATGAGATGGGAGTGTGCACTCTTTCTCTCTCAGAAATATAAATAATAAACCTTTTTGAAAAGTAAATAAGAAATTTAACTTTTTCACAATTGTGCACCCTACATTTTCCCAGGGAATTAAAACATACTTGACCCTGTTCAATGTTTCAGGAAACACCTATGTTATAATAATATTTACAGCATCCACTTTTTTTTTTTTTTAATTTGCCAGGTAGAGTTATAGACAGTGAGAGAGATAGAGACAGAGAGAAAGGTCTACCTTCCGTTGGTTCACCTCCCAAATGACCACCACGGCCGGTGCTGCACCGATCTGAAGCCAGGAGCCAGGTGCTTCTTCCTGGTCTGCCATGTGGTTGCAGGGGCCCAAGCACTTGGTCCATCCTCCACTGCCCTCCCGGGCCACAGCAGAGAGCTGGACTGGAAGAGGAGCAGCCAGGACTAGAACCCGGTGCTCATATGGGATGCCTGCGCCACGGCAGCAGATTAACCAAGTGAGCCACGGCGCCAGCCCCTACAGCATCCACTTTTGCTGAATGCTTTCTTTATGCCAATACTTTAATAATAATTTTATATGGTATACATGGTATTAACCAGATTTTATAGAAGTAGAAAATAAGGCTCAAAAAACTGAGTGACTTTCTTTACCAGCTAATATAAAAGTTACTATAAATGGGGGCCGGTGCTCTGCCATAGTGGGGCTAAGCCTCTACTGCAGTGGAGGCATCACATATGGGCATCGGTTCATGTCTCGACTGCTCCTCTTCTGATCCAGCTCTCTGCTATGACCTGGGAAAGCAGTGGAAGGTGGCCCAAGTACTTGACCCCTGCAGCCACATGGGAGGCCCAGAAGCTCCTGACTTCAGATCGGTTCAGCTTTAGCCATTGAAGCCATCTGGGAAGTGAACCAGAGGATGGAAGACTTTCTATCTGCCTTTGCCTCTCATTGTAACTCTCTCAAATAAATAAAATATTTTTTTAAAAAGTACTATAATGAAGTGACTAATGAAATTTAAACAAATATTACAGGTTTCTCAGTTTATTTTATGTAAATTTTCAGAAAATTCTAAAGCATCAGAGAAAAGTCATTTTTAATACTTTTTAATCTTCCTGATTTTAATAAGTTTGAATTTCTGATTCATGTTTAAGAGTGATTTCATTTATCAGCCAAAGATTTAGTAATCACACTTTTTGTACTTTTCGTTTCAGACAGAAAATGTAACTGTGACAAAGGATTTTAGAAGAGTAGAAAATGCTTTTCACATGGAAGCAGAGGTTTGTACTTTTCTTAACAAATAATTGGAAACAGCATGACTCTGTGAGGATAATTTACCATTTATTTGTATTCTTGAACTGAAATGTATATAAATGTGTACAAGAAATGCATCTCATACTTGATAAAAGATCATGTTTCTCAAAATCATTTTTGGTATGATGTATTTGTGCGAGCTTTTAAATTTAACAAGATTTGTGAGAAAAGGTTTAGTGGAATAAAAATAGCAAGAGAAATTTTTTTAATATTTTGAAAATTTATTTTTTTTTGAGCTAAAGAGAGACCTGCAATCAACTGATTAAAACCCTTATTACCCACAGCAGTTAGAGCTAAGCTAGGGCTGGAGCCAAGAGCCAGCAGCCAGGGGTACAATCTAGGTTTCTTAGCAGAAAGCTAAGAGACAGAAATCAAACCCAGGCACACTGATGTGCAACAAATTACCCTGACCAGCATCAGAGTTAAACAGAGAGAGAAGGAGAGACAAAGAAAGAGAGGTTTTCCATCTGCTGGTTTACTCCCCAATTAGCTGCAATGGCCAGAGCTGGGCCGAGCCAAAGCCAGGAGCTTCTTCCAGGTCTCCCACATAGGTGCAAGGGCCCAAAGCCTTGGACCATCTACTGCTTTCCCAGGCCATAGCAGAGAGCTGGATCAGAAGTGGAGCAGCTAGGTCTCAAACCGGCACCCATATGGGATGCTGGCACTGCAGGCAGCAGCTTTACCCTCTATGCCACAGCGCCAGGCCCCAGCAAAAGGAATTTTTTAATGAAATAAAAATAGCATGAGAGAAATACTTCATTGCCATGTGAATAAAATTTTAGTGATACTATTGCCTAGAGAGCGGGGAACACTACAGGAGGGAAATTTCCTCTCTGATATGAAAGTAAGTGAATATGGGCCAGCATTGTGGAGCATCAGATTACGCCATCTTCAATGCTGGCATCCCACATGGATTCCAATTCAAATCCCACTGCTCTGCTTTCATCCAGCTCCCTGCTAATGCACCTGGAAAATCAACAGAAGGTGGCTCAAGTGCTTGGGCTCTTGCACCCATGTTGGAGACCTGGATGGAATTTTAGGCTCCTGACTTAGCCAAATGCAGCCATTTGGGGAGTGTACCAGCAGATGGGAGACCTCTCTTTGTCTCCACCTCCCCCCCCCCCCCCGGCCCCTGTAACTCTATCTTTCAAATAAATAAATAAATCTTAATAATCAATACTATAAAACAAATCCCAAAAATTTGAAGTATTAAAATCATACAAATTTGACTATTTATCCACAGGGGAATTAAATTACAAGCCATAACAAAAAGATCTTAAGGGGCTGGCACTGTGGCGCAGTGGGTTAACGCCTTGGCCTAAAGCGCATTTGGGCTCCGGTTTGAGACCCAGCTGCTCCAATTCAGATCCAGCTCTGCTATGGCCTGGGAAAGCAGTAAGAAGATAGCCCAAGTCCTTGGGCCCCTGCACCTATGTGGGAGACCCAGAAGAAGCTCCTGGCTCCTGGCTTCGGATCAGCCCAGCTGCCGCCCTTAGCGGCCAGTTGGGTCTTTCATCTGCTGGTTCACTCCCCAGATGACCACAGCGGCTGGAGCTGCATCAATCCGAAGCCAGGAGCCAGGAGCTTCTTCCGGTCTCCCATGTAGGTGCAGGGGTCCAAGCACTTGGGTCATCTTCTACTGCTTTCCCAGGCCATAGCAGAGAGCTGGATGGGAAGTGGAGCAGCCAGGACTAGAACCGACGCCCACATGGGATGCCAGTGTTTCAGGCCAGGGTGTTAACCTGCTGCGCCCAGAAACAAAGTTTTAACAAATGAAATCCAACAACTATTTGTACGTGTGTTCATGTTTGTGTGTGTTTGAGGTAATACATAATGATCAAGTGTGGCTTACCCCAGAAATGAAATGTTAGTTTACCTTTGAAAATTAATGAGTCTAATTAAGGAACAAACCATGTGCAACAATTTTGGTGAATCCCACATCTGTTACACTCAGTGAAAGGAGTAAGTCTGGGCCTGCACTGTGGCACTGCCTGCAATGCCAGCATCCCATATTAGTGCAGATTCAACCACTAGCTGTTCCACTTCCCATCTAGCTCCCAGCTAAAGCACCTGGGAAAGCAGCAGATCAGCAGCCTACATACCTTATACTTCCATTTATATGACATTCTGAAAAGACCAATCTGTAACAACAGAGAACAGATCAGTGATTGCCCGCATCTTAGAGTTGAGGAAGGAACTGATAAGGGATTAGTTGAGGGTGGTAGAACAGGTATAAGTATCTGTCATGGTAGTTACAAAGCTTTAAATGTTTTTTCAGAATTAATGGAATTTTTCTCTCTTCTCCCAAAATGTGGAATATATGCAGTGTATGTAAAGTAAGAAATTAATTAAAATTAACATGAAGTGATAATTTTTTAATCTGAGTGGCTCCTTTATACTACTAGCTCTATATTTGTATATGTTTGAAATTTTATATAAAAAATAGTTTTAAAAGTTAAAAAAAAAACTGTAATAGCAGAAGAGGTCCACAAGGATCATAGAAATCTAAATTTTGCATGCTAAGGAATAAAAGAGGAAGATGAAGTAGAAACTATGGAAAGCAAAACAAAGATTGGTCAAAGAAATACCATGAAAATATTCTGTTGGAAGCCATAGACTTAGGAATTTGTAATTCAATATAGACAAGAATCAAGTGTGAGCTGTGTAAAAGAATAAATAGAAAGCAGGAGAGCAGATAAGGATACCAAAAGCAATTCATAAACTTTCTTAGAACGTAAATATAAATGCAGATAAGAGATAAGAAAAGTAACAGTAATGAAATGGAAGCAGGATGGACTGTTCTGACAGAAATTAGTCTTTGAAAGTCTACTGGATTAATTGAAAATAGAGACTGGTTCACTGCAAAAAAATTTGATTATTTTGGAGTACCCCAGTATTTTGCAGTTTAAAGTAATGAACCGAATCTTCACTACCTTGCCCTGTTGCTCTGATACTGAAACAAGTTAAAACATTAGTCTTGAATGTATAACATTTATGATAAAAGGCAGCTATTGTGTATTGTGTGAAATGAGGTCATCTCGCCTTTCTATATTTGGTCTTACTTTTTTGTTTGATTTATGAGTTTGTGTAAGAGTTCTTGGGAAGAAAAGGTTTTGTTCTCTTCCATAAAAAGTTTAAAGACTATGCTTTTAAAGTCTTGCTGGATTTGTGGACTGCTTCCACATATTTAGAGGCAGAGAACACAGTGAAATAGATTAGCTTCCACATGTTGATCTTAAGATAACGATTGGAAGAAGAAATACACCTTAATGACGGCAGTGAATTATGACATAATTACTACAATCAGAAGTTCATGGCATAGATTAGACTAAAAATTCATAAAAAATTTATCAAGGTTAGAATTTAGCCAAATAATAAAGCTGAAGCCCACAGCCCTCCAATTTCACAAAAAAATCTCTGGCTTAAAATGAATTTTTAAATATTCAAGTCAATATTTAAGCTAAATTCATCAGTAAAAATCTTAGCTCTAATAAAGTAATTTGGTTGTAAACATCAACTGATTTTTTTCTTATATGTTCCATACTATAAAATAACTTTGTAATCTGGCTTTTCTTTTTTAAATAATATTTAGAGAAAATTTTGAATCTGACAGGAAAATAATATCAAGCATTCTCATTTACAGGTCTGCATTACATTTACTGAATTTGGAAAAATGCAAAATATCTGTAACTTTCTTGTTGAAAAGCTAGATAGCTCTGTTGTCATCAGCCCACCCCAGTTTTATCATACTCCAGGTTCTGTTGAGAATCTTCGGTAAGTTTAAGCACTTCTTTAAATAAATTATTAACTTGTTAAATAAAATCATTCATTGCCATATTCTTTGAATGTCATATTGATAACCTTTGCATTTTCATTCCTAAGGCGGCAAGCCTGTCTTGTTGCTGTTGAGAATGCAAGGCGTAAAGCTCACGAAGTCTGTGACCTTGTTGGCCAAACCCTAGGAAAACCTTTACTAATCAAAGAAGAAGAAACAAAAGAATGGGAAGGCCAGGTAGATGACCACCAGTCATCTGGACTCTCAAGTTCACTCACAATACAACAAAAAATCAAAAATGCAACAATGCATGCTGCTTCGAAAGTTTTTGTAACTTTTGAGGTAAAGGGAAAAGAGAAGAAAAGAAAGTATCTCTGAAATTCCAATCAAAATATATTGTGTTTGTATTTTTTGTCTATTTTTATACTCTGTATAATGTTTTCTTTTATCCTGAGTATGTAACTATTATGTAATAAACTTTATGTCCAAAATATAGTCCACTCTTGAATATAGTTCCACAGAATATTTATGTTAACTTTCCATTTCCAAAAATATACTCTAAGAAATATTCTTGGGAATAAATATATTAGGTGCACAGTTGTGTACTGGCAATTCATACAAGTGCATGTGTGAGTAATAGTTCTACAGGGAGAAATATTGAAACATTTATTTCATAATTCTGAGCTTTAAGCTAATATTTTACAGCCATGTTTTAACAAGTTAAAGTCTAAAAATTGTAAGACAAAAGTGTTTATAAATGAAAGGGAATTTTATTTTCCATTAAATTTTTTAAGTTCATCCTATTCAGTCTTGGATTTTATTTTACCCTACTTACAAACTAATATGTTAACCTATTACGTTTTCATGGATGCTGAGGGAAAACAGGAAACTCCTTCGATAGAAACAAAGAACATGACACAGCAAGGAGCAGTAGCATCAGCATATTTTCATTGGTTCTTCTCGTCCCAGGTTCCAGGGAGGCAATGCAATATGGCCATATACAGCATTACTACACATACAAAGGGGTTTTCATTGTAACTGAGGAATACTGATCAGGCTTGGAGGACTCCCTGCTTTTTATCATGAAGAGAATTAACCTGTTCTTTCTCCTGAAGGGAGATACTGCCTTGTCCCTCAAGGATGCTCACTACAAAACTCAATCTTAGAAATGGCCCAGGCAAAGAGAAGTCAGTCTTGCCTTCTTGGCATATCTAGCAAGATGTGTAAAAGAATGAGATCCATTAAAGACTACCTCTTCCCACACCCAGTGGTTTTCTTAATAGGTGCAGAGACCATTTTATTAAGATACTGACTCTAACTGTAACAACTTTGCAACATTAATAGAAACAATGATAAATAATGTATAACTTTTAAGAAAAGGTATACTAGGAAGAACTTTTTAAAAAAATTTGTTTATTTAAGACAGAGCATTCCCATCCACTGTTCACTCCCCAAATGCCTACAAGGTCCAGGACTAGGTTGAGGCCAAAGCCCAGAGCCAGGAATTTAATCCAAGTCTCCATGTGAGTGTCAAGAACCCAATTACTTCAGCTATCACCATTGCCTCCCAAGGCCTGCATTAGCAGGAAGCTGACAGCAGGAATCAGGGTTAGGCATTGAATCCAGGTACTCTGATGTGGGATCGATTGGCATCTTAACTACTAGGCTAAATGCCCATGCAAGGAAAATATTTGTATGCCAAAAATAAAAGATAATATATGGATTAGATTCCCTTCAACAAGGCTTCATAGAATTGTACAATATAATACAAGCCACATATATACTTTAAAACAAACCAATTTTAATAACATTTTATTTAACCAGTAACCCAATGTATCCAAAATATTATTTCAGCATGTATTTGATATTTTAAAATCAGTGAGATACTATGTTCCTTTTTTTTGGTATTGTCTTCAAAATTCAGGGTATATTTTACATTAAGGCATCCTTCAATTCAGATGTTAAATTGTCATCACAAATACAGTTAAAAATAGAGTCATATACCCAAGTTCCAGATATGCTTAAAAAATCAGAATCAGATTTCAATTAATTAAAATTAAATAAAATTTAAAATTCAGTTCCTCAGTTGCAGTAGCCACATTTCAAGTACTTGAGGATCCTAAGTGTAGTCACTACCTTTTTGGATAGTTTAGGCTCTTATACTGTTATAGATAACAGTGATCCTTAAGGCTATCTGAAATTTACTTGTCATTTTCATTACATTACATACTATCCATAAGCAGTCATAATCCATGTTTATTATGCAGCATGGGCTCTCCATTCTCCACACATCTAGGTCATAGAGTTATTTATTTGATATAATCTTGATACATACCAACATTTTTTTACAACATATTCCAGGATATATTTTCTATCTATACCCACTTGGAATGTTGTTAGGGGGAGGAAGTGTGGAACTAAGAAGAAAAATTTGAATCCAACACCACTATATGTAAATACTGACTTTATTACTGGAATGTTAGCTCCTTGAGAACAAGAGTCTTGTCCATCTTATTCACAGATGTATTCCCAGCCGAGCGTAGGGGCAGAGCTAACACCAAGTATGCTCTCAAATGTACGCTGTGCAAACTCACCAGTTGTATAAAATTGACATGACACTTTAATCTCTCTAGTTTCCCCTTTACTTACCAATATAATGATGTTAAACACACCTACTTTGTGGTGTTACTATAAGGATTGAAGTTGATAACAAAAGACCACTAAGCAATGTGGCATGTAGCAGTACTCAGTATGTGGTGGCCATTATATTAGCTGCATTATTAGAGTATTGTCAACCCAGTTAAAAGTTGGCTTTTCCAAATCCTCCAATAAGATGAATTTTAAAATAGTCATACTGAAAATAAAGTTATCAGAAAAGTAGTTTGAGATGTTGAATTCTTATTTCCAAAGAAAAGTTAAATTGTTCCTTTGCTTTTATTTATCCACTTGTGTAAAAATTAAGTAGAATTAGAGCTCTACATCAAGAAAACAATGTTCATATTCACCAAAACATCATGGGTAGATTTTTCTTAGCCATGCTTCATAATATATTTAGTGCATCACAATTCATAAAGAAGGCTTTCAATTTGACATGAAATACTCAAAAAATTTTAAGTTAGCACACACTGTTGAGCATATACAGGAATTTTTAAAGATGTTCCTTAAGAAAAATTCCGTAAAATGTTCTGCCCTACACATCTTTAGAGAAGGTAAGGGAAGTCCTCCAGAGGTTGAACTGCTATATGTGTGGCATCCTGTCCAAGTATACTTAAGACTCAGGGTGTCCAATTTACTTGACACTTGACAGTTTAATTTGTGATCCACAGCATACACTGCAGTCTCACTCACAGTGCATCATTTAGGGAACCTGTGCCACAAAGTCTGCAAAAATAAACCTTTCCTGAACTTAACCCTGACAGAATTTCTTTCTTCTGAACTTTCTTTTAAAAAAAAAAGTTCCAGGAAGCAAAGAATTACAATTGCTGCTCTCAGAAAGGAAAAAAAATTTCTACTCAAGATATTATGGAATAAACCTACTATATTCTGAGCTCCTTTTTAAATAGAAGTAGTATTAATATACAGTTTCTATATATTACAGGTAAAATTTATAATTCTGTTCAATTACACACTAAAAGTCATTTTTTGTTGTAGCAATCTATGTTCCTTTTATTATTATCCTCATTTGACAGTTTGAGCTTAATATAATTAAATAAGAAAGACTTGGCAAATAATTTGTAATTCAAGATGCTATATTTCATATCTTATAATTACTGTTATATCCTCTTCAGAAAAGAAGGCCAAGCATATCACAATCCCATCGGATTTTTTGACAAAAACAGGGAGGAGTTCTTAGAGCCTCCAAAAGTAAAAACATAAATTATGAGGTCAAAAGTGGGAGTTAATATATAATTATTAAAGTTTAATGGAAAACAAATGCTTTAGTATTCATTCCAGGAGAAAAAAAAAAACTATAAAAGAATTAAAACAGACAGTTGCTTTATGCATATGATATTTGAAACCAAATAAAAGGATACTTCAAAAGTTCATGGAAAAAATGAATTAAAAATAAGTATACCAGGGCAGCACCCACATCTAATATCAGAGTGTTGGTTTTAATCTGCTTCTAAATTAGCTCCCTGCTAATGAGCCTGGGAAGGCAGCAGATGAGGACTCAATTACTTGGGCCCCTCCCACATAAGAGACACTGATGGAGATCTTGGATTTGGCCTGACTCAGCCCCAGAAGTTGCAGCCGTTTGGGGAGTGAACTAGCAGATGGAAAGTCTCTTTCTATTAATCTGCCTTACAAATAAATCTTTAAAAAGAAAGAAAGAGGGGGCTGTGCCGTGGTGCCTCCACCTACAATGCCTCCCATATGGGCACTGGTTTGTGTCCCTGCTGCTCTTCTTCAGATCCAGCTCTCTGCTTATGGCCTGAGTGCTTGGGTCTCTGCACCCACATGGAAGACAGTGGGAGGCTCCTGGCTTTTGGATTGGCCCAGCTCTGGCCACTTGAGGGATGAGCCAGGGGATGGAGGACTTCTCTCTTTGTCTCTCCCTCTCTGTCTGTAACTCTGCCTCTCAAATAAATAAATAGGCCGGCGCCGTGGCTTAACAGGCTAATCCTCTGCCTTGCGGTGCCGGCACACCGGGTTCTAGTCCCGGTTGGGGCGCCTAATTCTATCTCAGTTGCCCCTCTTCCAGGCCAGCTCTCTGCTATGGCCCGGGAAGGCAGTGGAGGATGGCCCAAGTGCTTGGGCCCTGCACCCCATGGGAGACCAGGAGAAGCATCTGGCTCCTGGCTTCGGATCAGGGAGATATGCCGGCCTCAGCAGCCATTGGAGGGTGAACCAACGGCAAAAAGGAAGACCTTTCTCTCTGTCTCTCTCTCTCTCACTATCCACTCTGCCTGTCAAAAAATAAATAAATAAGTAAAAATATTAAAAGAAAGAAAAAAGAAAAAGAAAGAAAGGGAGGGAGGAGTAAGGGTTGACTTATCTTGGTGCAAAGATTTTTGAAAGCTATGCATAATTTTTTTATGATAAGCATTCTCAATGAACTTTTTGAATACCCATCATAGCTACCAATAACCTAATGTGGTCAGAATACTTTAAAATGTTCAAGTATCTTAAAAGACTGAAATTCGCAGTGAATAATCCTAGTCAGATACCACTTTCAGAGAGAAGTAATAGAAATCTTTCAAGAAGGGTTATTTGTACTATTTTATTAAAATGATAATACCCTGTTAAACCTGTTTGTCCAGAGGATATTTCTGTCTCTCTATTCTTCTGGAACTCCAGCCTCAACATCACAGCCAACAATAACATCCAGGTAGTTGTGTTCTTTATGCATGACCTGTAGTTCCACATCAGAACAAGTGCTAGCTTTGGACTTCAGGTGTAAGCAGGTTCTATTATGAAAGTGGAAAAAAAGCAAGTGCCTCTTGTTGGTTGATGAGTTTATAATTTTAAACATGGCGACTTAAAGTCTTTTGTCATCCACAGTTATATATGATGTGCTGCTCATAAAACTAAAGCGTTGTTGGTTTGTGTTTAGCTGTCCTCCTATAGGTTCCTATAGACTTTTTCCAGCCACTTTTATTGTATTCAGTACTTTGGGATGGCTCTGTAAACAGATGAAGCCAATAATGTATTAACAGTACCAACTGAGAGAAAGTATGGTTAACTGAGGTTACTAAAAAGAAAAAGCAATTCAAATCAATTGGCAATCTACAAAAAGAGTTAAAGATTTTAAAAGCTATTATTAAAATTGCTATATTGGTCTATTATGCTATATTATATGTGTGTACATATTGTATGTCCACATGGGGAAATTTTATTAAGAGTTTTATTTTAAATGGCTTATAGATAAGATTGTCCATAAATTTAAGCTGCTAAAATCAATCAAAGATACATTTTAATTTGTGGGACCTGGATCTGTGTATCATATGTTTTAGACTTGTTGGTAGAAAGAAACTAAAAACGTTTTAGATGGTTGTGCTTAAGTTTGCTGGCTAAACAAACTACACCATGTTAGATATTTAAGAGGTGTTTTCAAATACATGATTCTTAAAATTTAGAGAAGGCATTGGACCTTCTGGTAAATGTTTTCTTAAGTTGCTATCTAATGGTTGAAATGGTTTGCTAAGTATTCATGTGATATTGCTATTGTCAGCAAGCGATCTAGGACTTGCTCCCTCATTTCTCTATTCTAAGCCCAACTTGTTCTTTCATTTCTCTATTCTCTTCAAGGTAGGAAACTAATTCTATTATGAAGGAATCTGTAGGATGCACAATTTAATCTTTAGACCTTATAAAAGAGATGGCTAACATTTTTCTGCAATAGCATAGCCAAAATAAGAGTTTAAATTATAATCTCATAGCTAGATTCACTTCGCCATCAGTGAAGTATACAGTAAGTAGAAAAAACCTCCCTTTCAGACCAAAGGGAAAGAAAGTTTTAAAGTGAGAATATAATTTTCCTCATGGGCATTGTCTACCTTAGAAAAACTACTACAGAACATGCCTGTGACTATAGACTTGTAGTTCAGGCCACCGAAGATTAGAGATGGGACACGGGCACTCCCTTGACTTGCATCCTCTGGTCTGCTTTAACACAAACCAGGAGGAAAAGAAAGCTAGGCATCAGAAGCAATGGGTGGCAGGCCTATTAATGGCTGATCTGTACAGTGATCTGCCCTCAAGGAGACCCAACAGGCCAGTCCACTGCAGTGGCTTTCAATGTGGTAAGCCTGGGCTTCAGCAGAAGTCAGCTTGTGAAGAGCCCTGGCAGCTCTGCCAAGAGTTGGATCACTGGAAATGGACCTGCCCTGGAGTCGAAGGATGCCCAGGTCAGAGCCACAGATCTTATTGGCTCTAAGCTGAAAAGCCTTTCACTCAGCCCAACTTCCAAAGTGACCACTGCAGCTGAGGGGATGGTCAAGTAGGGTCAGCAACAGTGCAGGCAGAACTGTAAATTTCTTGTTAGAGATGCCCCCTGCCTTTACCTGGCCAGCTCTCCTCCCAGGCCAGCCAAGTAATGAAAGTCAACAGAGTGCCTTCCCCTAGGAGGTTCCCACCTCCCTTAGGATATACCCCATGTGAAGAGATAGATAGGTCTGGGCCTCTGAATTTACAAGGCCTAAAGCCCACCAGATTATTATCAAGCCCCTTCTATCAGGTTCTATTTGCCTCTCAATCAGAAAAATTACTTGTAGCTTAGACAGCACCTTTCTTAGCTCCTCTAATAATGACTCTGTCCTTTGTTCTAGACCCTGTCTAGTGCACTTGGGCCTCATTCCTTTGTAATCATAACCTCTACTCTACCTCCAATGGCTCTACTCCCAGCCTGTGTGTACTGATGGTCCTCTTCCCCACTTAATGCTGTATAATGGTTCAAACCTGGTAAATGCCACTCTTAGGATCATTGGTTACTATCCTCACTCTGTCTTTTATGACCTTGTCTAAATATGATCAGAGTCGGCAAACTTGGAAGGCTTCCATAGCCTTGGCAACTCATGACGACAGCCTAGGATGGTTACTGGCGCCATAAACTAGAGTGTCAATTTGTTGGGTCAACAACAGGAGCCACTGTGCACTTGCTCCTCATGTGGGATCTCTGTCCTTAATGTGCTGTACATGGTGATTTAATGCTATAACTAGTACTCAAACAGTATGTTTCACTTTGTGTTTCTATGTGGGTGCAAACTGTTGAAATCTTTATACTAAATTGATCTTCTGTATATAAAGAGAATTGAAAATGAATCTTGATGCAAATGGAAGGGGAGAGGGAGCGGGAGAGGGGAGGGTTGCGGGTGGGAGGGAAGTTATGGGAGGGGGAAGCCATTGTAATCCATAAGCTGTACACTGGAAATTTATATTCATTAAATAAAAGTTAAAAAAAAAGTGGAAAAAAATACTAAACAAAAGCATAATTGCTATATAGAATTTAAGATTTATCAGAGTTTTATATGCTCAAATAATAAACAAGGTACAATATTAGTGAACCAAAACCCAATAATTTATACACAAAGAGATGAAAAAAGCACTATTTTAAAATGATCCTGAAAACAAGTTACTGATTTCTGAATTAAAAAAAAAAAAAAACAAAAAAAACTTTCAGGGCCTGTGCTATGGTACAGCGGGCTAATGCCCTGGCCTGAAGCACTGGCATCCCATATGGGCACCGGTTATAGTCCCAGCTGCTCCACTTCTGATCCAGTTCTCTGCTATGGCCTGAGATAGCAGTAGAAGATGGCCCAAATCCTTGGGCCCCTGCACCTGTGTGGGAGACCCAGAAGAAGCTCCTGGCTCCCAGCTTCAGATCAGCACAGTTCTGGCTATTGAGGCCATTTTGGGAGTGAACCAGCAGATGGAAGACCTCTCTCTCTCTCTGTCTCTCCTCTATCTGTGTAACTCTTACTTTCAAATAAATAAATAAACCTTTTTAAAAAAAACTTTCAAAATTGCACATTGGTGGGAAGGGGTGCGGGTAGGGGGTATGTGGATGTGAAGGGAGAAATGTCTTTCAAAAATAAATATTTGATCATCTATCCTGCTTCTTTCCTTACAAACTATTCAGGTGAAAGAGCCAAAAACAAGGAAATAGTTCCAACCTTGTATACAAAAATTTTAAACTGAGCTCATTAATGAATCAGTTTTTTTTAATGAACTTCTCAAGAGTAGGATTATATCTGAAACATTTATCTCCCCAACATCAGGCTACCAAACAACTAAGGAGAGGAAAAGCTGGCTATCAGACATTCTGCTTCATTCCCAAACAAGAGGGAAGGCCATTTATAGCAGAGTGTTATCAGTTGAGGAGGGAAGGGAGGTTGCAGGAGCGAGTTTTATGGGTTCTTTTCCACAGCTGAGAATTGAAATAAAATGACAGGAAACAATTTGCAAAGCAGCAGAAACTTTTATTTGATTGACAAGCGACAGAAAAAGCATCTGGTCTGAGACCAGGTGGAGTGCCTAGGCGGGACACCGGGTTTCAGAAAGTGTCCGTGGACTTTTAAGGCCTTTCTATCTGTTCATTGGGTCATTCTACTGGGGGTGCCCACGGGACAGGGGTTTCACATACTGTATGTTGATTGACTTGGGGCTCGTGGAGATAGCGGGGCGGGGGGTGGGTGGGGGTGGTGTGAGGATCTCCTGGAGTTGGCCTGACTCCCCCCAGGGGCTCAGCCTCCTTCTCTGCCAGCTCTGGGTGAAAGATTGCAACCACCCTGCAGGTGAGATCTAAAGCTGCAAGGACACACATGCAGCACAAGAAGCTATTAGTGGGAGAGATGCTGGCAAGCTGTCCAGTCCCAGCTGGCAGTCTGCTTGTGAAGGGCATCATTCTACGTGTGTCTGAGGGGCCCAAGGCCTCCCAGTCCCACTGGACAGCCTCACAGAGTACCTGCACAGTGGAACCTGTGGAAGAGGGAAGGGGAATGCAGGACATGGATTCCAAATGCATAGGCAAACTGTACTTTACGACTCCAGAAGGCAGGCTTCTAGTCTTCAAAGCTAGGTGTCTCAGAAAGGAGTCTCTGGCCATGCAACAACATGCATTTTGTTGTGTAATCTCATCTCTTACATTGTTTCAAAACCTACATTCATTTCAAGCTTCTTGGGTGGGCTAGCAACCTGTTTTTTTGCCCTTTACCTCCTATGATCTCTAAGGGTGATTACCACTTGTGTCACAATTCCTCATCAGCAGGCAAGGGTGATAACCTGTTGATTAGAGAAAGTTCCTTTTGAAAGTCTGCAGCCACTATTAAACTTACATCTAATAAATTCAGTTTATATACCATTTAATAAGCAGATACCTAAATTGAATTTGTTTTCATTGGTATTAGTTTTGCTTCCAAAGCCTATTTCAGAAAATCATATTTGTACTTGATAGCAATAATGAATGTGTGTAGCTGGTTGTACTTTTTCCTTCTATGGAATCAGTCATATATATTATAATTCTATTTAAAAAGAATTAGTATAATGAGTCAAATAAATCAACTCCAGACCAAGTAAGTAAATGACATAAGCATTTTTCTGAGTTTATTATGCTAAATTAATTATGAGAACTGAAGGTATTCCATATGAAATGGAATTATAATTAATGAAGTATAATTAATTTAGAGTTGAATGTCAACCAATAAAGCACAAAATAATTCTTAACATATCAGCTATTTCACTAGTCAGTACCTACAAATTAAGCAGACTTTTTCTTCATCTTCATCATACCCATTCGTAAATGAAGAATCAGTGACACAGATCCATGTACTCTGCAAAAGAAACCAGCATGATTATGCAGCTGAAACTTTAAAATAATTTGCAAACCACAAAAGTTAGACTATATTGTAAGAATGACTGATTATATTGGTTTCAATCTGTAGAAGTGTTGACAATTCATAGTATCCCAAAATATTACTTTTAAACATTGTGTTCATTTAAAAATTTGAAATTTAAAAATTGATTCATTTTTAATTATCTTTATATAAAGATCAACTCTATACTAAGTAAAGCTTTCAACAGTTTGCACCACACAGATACACACAGTATAAAGTACTGCTTGAAGACAAATTTTACCATTAATTTTCATAACACAACTCAGTAAGGACAGAGGTCCTACATGGGGAGCAAGTGCACAGTGACTCCTGTTGTTAAAAATTGACAATCTTATTTGTGACATCAGTGATCACCCCAGGCTCTTGTCATGAGCTGCCAAGGCTGTGGAAGCCTTTTGAGTGGGGCCATCTTCACTGCATTTCCAGGCCATAGCAGAGAGCTGCACTGGAAGAGGAGCAGCCAGGGGAGGGAGTCCTGTCCAGCATGCCAAGTTCTGAGCCCCAGCCTGGGGGGCTGAGGGAGCACCCTCGGAGTGGCAGGGAGCGAGCGGTGGCTGCGTGAGCCTTGCGACCCCACCAATACAGGGGTTGGAACTGCACTTTCTCAGCATTTTTGGTTCACCCAGCCCAAACGATGTCCACCACGGTCCAGCCAGGGGTTCATCTCAGGCCATGAGCTCCACACTTAGGCCACAGCACTTACCTGTTTTGCCTGTCAGGTGCCAAGGATTAGGATGGCCCTTCCTACGCATCCCTCACGCCCCTCCTGCTACCCACAAAGTCTCCTCTCTCTCAGACCTCTACTCCGCTCCTTATTGCGACAGCCTGACATCAGTCCACTGCCCTGCCGATCTCCATATTCCAGGGTGAGG
Source organism: Lepus europaeus (assembly GCF_033115175.1). NCBI lineage: Eukaryota > Metazoa > Chordata > Mammalia > Lagomorpha > Leporidae > Lepus > Lepus europaeus. The sequence continues at coordinate 75,931,909 of NC_084829.1, forward strand.
CTGGAACCCTGTGGGTAACTTAAACGTGGCTCTAAAACTTGCTGGGTGCTCCTGCAGGATGACAGAGTCCAGGTCAACATCCTCTGCATGGTTCCAACGCCCCCTCAGAATCAGGATCCTCTGCTAGTCTGACTTCCACTCCCATGCCTCTCCCATTGGTTTGGCTCATTTACTTGCCTTTAAGTTAAAAACAAAACAAAACCTGTCATCACATCCTCCAGAATGGCCACATCAGTTGAGTCAGATAACCGTCTCACTGCTCCAGCTGTGGAAATGCCCGTTTCTACCTCTCAGTTCCCAGCGGTTTGCCACCTGCACACCCTGTACCAGGCACAAGGTGAAGCAGAAGGCGGCTTAAGAACTACTCTGTGAAGTAGCTTCTGTCACACCCTATAGGGCAGGCTAACACAAAGGGCACACCTGGAGCAGAAGCCTGCCTGTTTGATAAGAAACCGGTTGTCTACATGAGCTGTGCTTTCCACAATGTTAGGCCTCAGGAGTCGCACATTCACCTGGCTTCACTAAGGGCACAGTGACTTCAGCCCCTGCCCACTCGGTAGTAACTGGGTCAAACTGGTGAGACACATGAAGTTCTGGCAATGGGGAATCACGATCACACTGATAAAACCCATAACTGATACAATGATCAACAAGTACATTCACACCAGGAAGTAGAGGGAAATGAGAGTGAGCGAGTTGGATTTGGGATTAATGAATTAGCTTCCAGGGGAGTCCTAAGGTGCCGCCCTGCTGGTGGTCCTGTCTTGGGCCAAGGTTGGATGAGCGCCTCCAGCAGTGGTTGCCAAGCTGATCCTGGAAACCCTCTCCTTAGTAAACAAGAGATGACAGAATTTAAAACCTATATTTGTAGTAATTACAACATTATACTAAGCCAAAATACTTGAGTCATATGAAGTATTCAAAATGAAATTTCATTTGCAATATAGGTCACTTTAACCATTCTTCTAAATTAAAACAAACTTGCTTTAAATGGTGATTAATAAGTCAGTTTATTAACTCCTAGGTAATTTTAAAACAAACTTGCTTTAATTGGTGACTAATAAATCAGTTTATTAACTAACTCCTAGGTAATTTTAACAACTTTCAAGGGAATATTTAAAATTTTCTCAAAACTTGAGACAAATAATATCTTTTCACTTGCCTTTCAGTTGACAAGAACTGTAAAAATATTAAGTCAAAGTGTAACTTATTTTAAAATATTGCCTGAAAATGAAACTTAATTTTGAAGGTATGGCATTATCTGAGTTTTGGTACCAATATCAAGCACATTAAAATGATTTACATACCACTTCCATGATTCCAAAACAAAACATCTTGCTTTGGCACCCCAGGGTTATTGGTAGACAGTCATCTGAAATGTAAGAGAAGGAAAAAGGAAAAAAAAAAAAAAAAAAAAAAAAAAAAAACAACAACTGAGTGCTTTCCAGGCTGCAAAACTACACACACAGTTGGAAACTGACTTTCATGTAATGTTCAGTGGAGCTGTTTTACCTAAATTCGATTTTTACAGTCCCTTGGTTGATAACCTCTTCCATGTGAAAATCAATTTCAGGTGGCACTCCTAAAGAATTTCAAAGATTTCTGCTAAATATGGTGCATATATGCATAAAAATTGCAAGATTTCCAGTGAATCATTTATTGCCTGTATGTAGCAATGGAACAATTCTCTTCTTAGGTGATTATGACATTTGGCTTAACACGCTGAATAATTTTTATTGGTACCAATTAATACTAACGGTTAAGTAATAAGTTTTTATAGCCTAGATATTACCTGCCAAATTGTCATGCATCAATTGTTAACTTCTGGACATATCATACGGATCCCTATATACTAGACTGCAAATGACGCATTAACTTTTGGAAACTAAAATTGGCAGAAAACATAATTCAGAATATAAGCCAGCATTTCTAACAATGTAATTCATGAAGAGGTTGAAAAGCATGGCGATAATATAAACTAAATTGTGGCCTCATGACTAAAATAAAACCAAAAACTTTTAAGATGGTAAGGCATATTTGGGTGTCCATGAAAATATGCCTTGTGGAACTCCATCTCCAGGAAGTTTAATAGACCAGAGTCCCAGTCACTGAACTTTGAATTTTACTGCTATGTGGATGCACTCTTCCCTGACTGTTCCCAGTTGTTATTGAACATGCAGGCATGCAAGCGGTGCCTACCTTGGAGACAGTGAAGTCCTCTGAAGGCCAACTTTGGCTCAAGGACCCCCCAACAGCCTTGTCAACCTTTCCTTAGACTATGTGGCAGTTTAGGACAACGCATTCAATCTTACTTTCCTCTTTTCTTCTGATCTCCCAGCCTTTCCTAGCTCCCAGCCAATTTTCTTTCACAAATATTTCCATTATTAAAATCCTTGCACATTTAATCCCATGTGACATCCTGTTATTTGAAGGACACAGACTACAGAGTTGGTGATTCAATTAAAAGTCATGTGATCCACACCAGACTGATGAAGTTTTGTCAAATCCTTTGATACCAGAATGATTATTGGTCATACAAGAAAGTCCCTTTGGTGATCTGTATACTATATACTGGAACTTTTTTTTTTTTTTTTTTTAAGATTTACTTATTTATTTGAAGGCTGAGTTAGAGAGATACCCCATTCCCTGGTTCACTCCCCTTCAAATGGCTGCAATGGTCAATGCTGGGTCAGGCTACAATGTAGTCAGGAGCTACATCCAGGTTTCCCAAATGGGTGCAGGGGTCCAAGTACTTAGGCCACATTCTGCTGCTTTCCCAGGCACACAGCAGGGAACTGGATCATTGGCATTCATAGGATGCTGGTGTTGCTGCAGGCAGTAGCTTAATCCACTTTGCAACATCATCATCTCTTGGGTCATATTTTTAAGATATGTTCATTTTTGTAAATTCATGGTATAAACGTTGTGCTTTATGCTTTTAATGAGCTTTAATATTCTCCACAAATGCCTGCATGTGATAGTTTGAAATTATCTTTCAGATTTTTCTTCTCCTGTGAAATAGAGGTTACTCTGGTTAAAACTTCTAATTTATGTGTAAGTAGCTGAGGGAACCATAAGAGAGTAGCAATAAATACAACTGCACTGGGGTAATAGAATGAGTGTGCTTTTCAAGGACAGAGTTTTATCCTAATGTGTCAAGTTGTTCCAAAATATGAGAAATTTCAGTATCTGTACATAGAAAGAATAAGATTTTGGAAAGAATGATAAAATGTGCTACAGCTTTGGCCAAGTTTTCTGAGCTTTGATGTACTTACTTACAAAATATGTTAAAAGCAGACAGGCCAGAAAAAAGATTATGTGAAATCTTTATAGCCAAGTACTGTCAATACCACACTACAACTTTTTCTTTTTTATTTATTTTTTTCTTTTTTTATTGACAGGCAGAGTGGACAGTGAGAGAGAGAGAGAGAGAGAAAGGCCCTCCTTTGCCGTTGGTTCACCCTCCAATGGCCACTGCGGCTGGCGCATCGTGCTGATCTGAAGCCAGGAGCCAGGTGCTTCTACTGGTCTCTCATGGGGTGCAGGGCCCAAGCACTTGGGCCACCCTCCACTGCACTCCCGGGCCATAGCAGAGAGCTGGACTGGAAGAGGGGCAACTGGGACAGAATCCGGTGCCCCGACCGGGACTAGAACCTGGTGTGCCGGGGCCGCTAGGCAGAGGATTAGCCTGTTGAGCCACAGCACTGGCTCACACTACAACTTTTTAAAAATAAAATTGTTCTTTAAGTGCTCAAAAGAAGATTAAGTTGCTCTGTAACCTCTAAATATAATGTTCAGATATCAGATATTTCTTACTTTAGAATAACTTTCCTTCCTTTTGACTTTGTCACTAAAAAATAAAACAGTAAAACAAAAAACAAGTTTCCCCACTTCTCTATTTACCTTAAAAGAGTTTGATTAAAAAGAAAACCAATTATTTTTCTGAGGAATCCATGATTCTATCTTTTCAAAATTTATTTTAATTTTAGGGACCCAAGTAGTTAAGCCATCATCTGCTGCCTCCAAGATGTGCACCAGCAGGAAGGTGGATGGGAAACACAGGAGCTAGGACTCAAACCAGGCACTCTGATATGGGGATGCATCCAAGCACCCTCTCTTCCCATCTTACCTTAATCAAGCGATGAAATCTCTGAAAACAATTGATCCTGGTTTCTCAGAAGATTGGCTCCTACATTTAAAAGAACTAAGATAAAATTTAGAATAATGTTTGCACCCTAAAACTATCTTTACTACCATTTTGGTAAATAAGTATTTCAATCAGCTCACAATTTATAGCAATACAACAGTGTGTTCTAACAGTCAAGTCTTTATAAGGGTTCAGTAACTTATTACACTAGTGGTCACTGACACAGTCACAGTGTGCCTAGAAGCTGTAATGGCAAATTTTATTTAGGAACTAAATAGAAAAGTCAAAGTTGAGCCATGAGTACAGTTTTAAATTATACAAATGAGATACACTAAGAGGCTATGAGAGTGGAATTGGACTCAGCAATAAGCCAATCTTCTTAAGCTTTACAGATGAGGAAAATGAAGGTGGTGCTGAAATGGCCTTCTTGGAGGGTACAACTGTCAAGGTATGAAAGTCAAAAACTCCCATTTTCCAACCTAAAGCCTGCTTCTATCCATTACACTATGCTGCCAACATGTCTAATTTGGCAGAAAAGTACTTCACAGAATTCACTCCACCATTCTCTTCCCAGAGTAATTAACATACAATGTGTTCAATGCAGACATTAAAAATACACAGTACTATCATGCACAGAACACAGTGTCTTTAAATACTGAGGAAACTTAGATCATAAAGTGGTTGCTGAAAGTGAATGTTTCTCGGCTGGTTCTTCTAAGTATAAACTACCTAATTCTTACATTTTCAAAAGAAAAAAGGTACCTGGGCATTTTTATATGTATTCCTCAACTTAGAATTTATTTTACATAGGGCTGGTGTTGTGGTGCAGTGGGTTTAACTGCTGCCTGAGACATGGGCCTACGGGTTCAAATCCCAGCTACTCCACAACCCTTCCAGCTCCCTGCTGGTGGCCCAGGAAAAGCAGCAGCAGAGGGCCCAAGTGCTTGGGCCCCTCCAGCCACATGCAAGACCTGGATTAAACTCCTGGCCCTTGACGACAACTTGACCTTGCTATTTGGGTCGTTTTGGAAAGTGAACCAGCAGATGAAGATCTGTCTCTTCTTTTACCTCTCTGCCTTTCAAATAAATAAATCTTAAAAAAATTTTTTTACCAAAGGAAAAAAGATTTAAGCAAAACTTAGGGAGAAATGATTATAGCACATCATGTGCTTAAAGTGAATTATTTATTATAGATTTAGGCATTTTTTTTCATACTAAAACTGAGATCCTTAGGACGGGTAATAAAAATATATGCCTGTATATAAAGATAATTGAAAATGAAAAAAAAAACAACAACTTGGTGTTAAATTGGAAAATACATGGAAAATTAATCAACTTTTTAAAAAAAATATCATGTAGGATCTCTGTCATTAATGTGCTGTACATTGTGATTTAATGCTATAACTAGTACTCCAACAGTATTTTTCACTTTGTGTTGCTATGTGAGAGCAAACTGTTGAAATCTTTACTTTATATATACTAAACTGATCTTCTGTATATAAAGAGAATTGAAAATGAATCTTGATGTGAATGGAAGGGGAGAGAGAGCGGGAAAGGGGAGGGTTGCGGGTGGGAGGGAAGTTATCGGGGTAGGGGGGAAGCCATTGTAATCCACAAGCTGTACTTTGGAAATTTATATTCATTAAATAAAAGCTTTAAAAAACAAAACAAACAAACAAAAAAACAAATTCCTAAGAAATCGGCATTAGGTTTATGAATCAATATTTATACAACTGTTTAGCAATTAAAATTTTCATCATGCTTCTGTTTTCCCCTAGAAATTTTACATTTCAGGAAAACTATCGCAAGTGTCTCTTTGAAATATCTTAGAAAACTCTGAATATTGAAGTATTTATCATCTAGTATAGTAACTTAAACACAGTAACAAATCAATAAAAATAAAAAATAAAAATAAAAAAGCAAATCAGTTGTTTTTAACATTCAGTTGTTTTGGAATTAATGTACCCCAAAATCTTATGATTTCTTTTTAACATTTTGCCAAGGGCATTGGAAATTAACAAACCAGCCTTTACATACAGTTTGATACAATGTCTATTGAAATTATCTATAAAGGGTTTTATGTGTTACCCTCGAAGAAAGAAAAAAGGCAAAGAAATTATGAGGCTTTACGAAACAGCTTAGAAAAACAAGTTTTCTATTTATTTAAAAATAAGTTTATAGTTACTACATTGCAGGGACAGGAATTCTTACACATACATTCTAGTTTGTATAAAAGGATTCAAAGAATTATGCATCAAAACTAACATAGAAAGTGTCCACGTAACAGTAAAGAAAGGTCCAATCAGTATGTACAAAAAGAAAGGGCACTGCTATTCTGGTGTGAGAATGCTGTTTTTATAACATGATATTCATAAAGTCTGGAAGGAAAAAAACAAAAACTTCAATAAAGCTAAATAATTGGTCTTAAACTCTGTTACTTATTACATACAACAGATTTGCTTGTGTTTAACATTATTTTCTGTACAAAATAAGCATAATTTTAATTTGAAAATGTGTCAGTTTCAACTTAACCCTCTAGGTCAGTTACTTTTAAAAAATTGAGCTACATTCTATACATGTCTAAATATCCTGTGAAAGGATTTTTTTTCTAAAAGATCTTTAATAAGACCTCTTGTCTTCTTGCAGTTTTAATATGGTCCAAAAATGTAACTTTGTATTTTGCCTCATTTCGTAGTCCATTTTGTGACAACACGCAAAACTGTAAAGTAACAACAGCATGTGTGTTCATCTTTCTTATGCGCGCACGTACTCAATAACATCTTGAACCTATTTCTTGGCTCCTTGAATGTAGAAACTCAGCCATATCCTTTATGTATTTGGTTTGTGCCATATAAAGTTTAATTTCCTGATAATTTTATCTGCATTACAAACATTTCAAGAGAGCTATCAAAACTAAAACTATGTCTTTATAGCTCAAGTTTTCTACTTATTTTATTGCAGTGTGTACAAAACAATATCTATGTCTGGAGCGCCTAAAGTAGTACATACAGTCTTGACTCAGTATGACCTCCTCTTGGGTACTGTACATAGTTCAACATGACTTTTAATTTGGAGTGTTTGCCAGCGTTATTACAAACAAAATTAGTTTCTTAGTAAATGTAATTATTTTTACTTCCAACCAACCACATGGAAATTAAGGGAACTAAATGGAAATGTAAGGAGGTATGAGAGGAAAGGAGTATTTTTTTCGATTTTAGTAGAAAAATAAATTCTTACCAACCACACCACTGCTCAATCTGCTATGCTAGAAATACTGTCTCAGTAAGTGGGGCATTTCCCAGAAAATAAAATTACTTCTCCTGGTACTACTTTTAAAATCTTGTATCTCTTGCATTTAATGAGAAAATTTATAGCCCTTTAACCACTTGAATATCTTGGTCCTTTCAACCTACTCAAATTTCAAGTGAACCAAACATTCAGAATAAATTCATTTTCCTTAGAAAAAAAATAAAGATCAAAATTGCTTCCAACTGACATTTCAGAGATATGCAGATAGGTAGGTATAAAATGGAATGTCAGAAATAAATGCTGTTGACTGGAAGAATTAATTTATGCTGCAAATCATAGGTTCTAACATGTAAATGCTCATAATATCACATCAGATAAAAATGTTATTTAAATACACATACACCTGTTAACGTGTCTGATTAATCTACTGCAATGTAGAAAAGAGACAGTTATAGATGTTAAAGTACATGCTGCATGTATTTCTCTGATGACTGTGACATAATTCATTTCCAAGCCTTGCTTAACTCAATCAATACATGTCTCAGATGCGACCTACTCAAATTCATAAATACTGTATACAGATATTCTAATTACATTTAAGGAGGAAGACAGTTTTGTGATAATGCTACCAAAAAGTTTTTAATGTGGTGAAGTTGTCCAATGAGCACAACAGAATAAGGGCAACAGATCTTAGTTTCTAAATATTTGCACAAAATAGTCCAATGCCATAACACCAGATTGAAAAGGGTAACAGTTTAAGAAGCTATTTGTCTACTTCCTTTTTTATTATTCACCTAAAACCACTGCCAACATTTCCTTCTGACCTACACACAGTACATACATAATGTTACTGTCTCAATGAAGATGTTTTTCCAAGGGGTTAAAAACAAAAATGAGGCAATGATGTAGAATTCTGAATTTACCTTTTGCAATGTATAGAAGCTAACTTATAAAAAGTATAAAAGCTAAATATAGCTGGTATTACTAATACATTTTTAAGTGTTTTAGTTGTAAACAATCTAAGTTGTTTTGTTTTACTAAGAAACCAGTGCCTGATAATGTCCAAATAAGGTCATAAATACATAGTGTCTTTAGAACAGCAATACATTTTGTCAGAGGAAAAATGGTAAATCCTCATTTCTTTGCTCAAGAGTTGGAACTAACCCATCCAACATATTCCACTCTAAGACTGTGTAACGCTCTTCCTTTTTCTGTACACACCTTAAAATTGTACATAATTATTTTTACAAACATGGATTTATAGTCTATTTTTTCTACACTTGATTTTTTCTAACACAATGCAGATAACATCAGGAAATTACATATTTCAAATAGATTGCCTTCCAAAGAAACTAATTACTTTAATGACTTAAATTTCAAACATACACACTATTATTTTCAATGGTGTAACTGACTCATTTTACTATACAACCAAGCCATCCATTTCTGCATTATGAAGAGTTTAACTACTGAATTTTAATTATATAGTTAAATATATTTGTTAGAAAAAAATAAATATACAAAAACCTGAAAAATTTGAAATTATTTTTTCAATTGCAAAATCACAGCAATCCAGTCAAGATCTGGAAAATGGTTTACTTAATTTCACAGGAGGATTTCTATACAAATTTAGTTACAAACAATCTAAAAAGCCCAAATGCATCACTTTTCATTCTTCAAGACAGTTAAATGACATTAACATTTATCCTTATCAGAAATAAGAAAAGAAATAATTATGTATTGTATTTTTGCCAAGGTTCAATTGAAGACTTTATTTTTCTACATCATGGTCATGCTGATACATATTTTTCCCATCCTTATTAAAAATGTAGTATCTGAAAATTTCGGTTACATTTTTGTACCATATTAGTCCTCAGAAAATACTACATTCTTTAAAGTTTTTAAAAAATGGACAATAATTTTTAAACAATAGAAATGGTATTTATGTTGGTTTTTAAGGTATAAAATAACTGTACCATAAACAAATAAATAACTGCTTTCCTTTTCCATAGCAGTACATATAGCAATACATTCTCCTAAGTCATATAGTTATCATTTACAATAGACAACTTAATTTTACTAATGATGCAAAAAATAATAGAATACAAGGCACAATCATTAAATGGAGTTTTTCTTTAGGGTGTATATTGACATACCAGCGTGATAAGGATACCGTAAAAAGTGCAGAAAAAACACAATGTGCAATGAGACCACTGTATAAAACATGATTGCATAAAAAGTGATTTGGCCTATTTTAACCTTTAATAATTGAAAATAACCAATCTTCCCCTTAAAATTAAACTATAAAGTATGACATTTTAAAATTATTTTTCTTCTACCACTATCTAAAAAATCCTGAAAAAAGAATTTATACCTGGGTAATAGTATATAAGTATGTGTTTGTATATATATTTAATTATACCCATTTATCAATATATACACATACACACACAGACACATTTCTTTGTAAGTCATTTTAGCCTATTAGATATGTCTAAAGTTTAGAAATGACATTAATCCAGATCAACAAGTAAACATCAATTCCCACTTTTCCTGTATTTTCCTTGAATCCTTTAACCACTTAAACATTCTCTAAAACATCTCTGTCAAAGGACCCACCAGTGCATTATTTTCTACTATTATTACCAAAAAAAGATATATTTCAGCATAACTCTTTAATAACTTGCTCTTTAGAATATATAGCCTTTCCAACATTGAAAAGTGTATGCTGTCCTGACAGTCAAAAACAGGCTTTCCACTGCACTGATTCTCAGTCTTTGGCACAATAAACAGAGATTGAGTGATTGATATTAAGAATCAAGGTCTGAAAAATTAGACAGTCAAATGTTTCCAATGTGGATATGTTTCCTTTTCATCAGTACATTTTCTCTTAAGTTTGGCAGAAATGGAATAAAGCAAGAGCCTCCTTTAAATATGCTGTAGATAAACATTCTACATAACTAAAATTAAATTTTGGGAGTAGCAAATGGTGGGAATCTTCTATCTTCAGAGGAAACACATTTCTTGATTTACTGCTACTCTATTTAACACCTGTCTTCTAGGTGCATGACTTCTTATCAATAAAAATGTACCTTGCTTGGTCAAAAATAATTCATTTTAACATGATGAAATGTTCTATCACTAGGAATATTATACTCCTTAAGATTGTAGCAGAACCATCTTTTCCATAAGCAAATCAGGAATCCATTATAGGTCCTCCATTTCTTTTGTTTCAAACAGTAAGTGAAATGAATGTGGAAATGCATAACCTATCTAAGGGCAATAAATAGCAAACATTTAAAATATATATATGTATATATTTATATATATATATTCATTTAAAGAGTGAAGTGTCTTGTGGGTTTTTTTGCAAATCAAATCATAACACTCCCTAATCCACCATAGCAGCAAGGAAGCAGAAGCCTTAGTTCCCACTTTTCCTTAACTGTACCTGCTTTATAGATTTAAGTAAAATATTTTGGTTCAAGTTACCAACCAATTAAATTAGCTTTTGCTTTTTCAGTCAACTTTCGGACTCGTCCTCTACTAGAAGTTCCAAAAGTTAAAGAGGTGTCTTCAAACAACAGCTGCCTTTGCTCCTCCTCAGAGTCATCCTCATTATAGAAAGCTGTCCTTCGACCTTGGTTTCTAGTTCTCATGTGGGGTTCAGAGCCTTTGAGTTCTTCAAACTCTTCTTCCTCGTCTATAGGATCATCTGTCTTTTTCCGGTTACTTCTTCTTAGCACTTTAACATTTGCAGGAACTATGAGATCTGAATCGAGTTTTTGAGTCTTCATCTTCCTTTTGGGTTTTCTGCCTCCACGACTCTTTTTCTGTAACAAATCCTCCTTAACAATATTAGTTTCAGAAAGAAAGTTACATGTTGAAGAAGGAACCACTTCATCTCTGATGGGATGCACATTATTTTGCTCTGAATTTTCTGGCTTTGCATACTGTAGCTTTTTGGGCTTTCTACCCCTTTTCTTGTGAATAATTTCACCACTATTGGTATTAATTTCTACCTTAGGTTTCCTTCCAGGTCCCCTCTTCACAAGTTTTGATGGCTGTCCTCCGTGGCCATTTACTTGAATGGTTCCTGGTATAACAGCATTGTTCTTACAATCTCCTGAAAGGGAAAAACAGCACACAAATGAAATTGCTTTTTTGTTTAATTCTCAAAGTAGTGAATAACTTCACTGGCATACTTACATGTAATGACATAAACCAATCACTTTTTAATAAAATGACAAAAGAACCAAGAAAGGCTGTTAAATGACAGTATTTTCTAACCAAAACTCACAGTCTTTATGAAGTTGTTAATGACCCTGTGAGAGACCCAAAGCTCAGAGCAAAGTAATTTGATGCAGTTAATACTTTATTTGATGATAAAACTGGGATTAGCAAATGGTTCTTATTCTTACTATTTTTACCACCCACCCTAATGACACTATCTGTTTTCACTATACAAAGTGATATTTATTTGTATAGTTTAACAATAACAAAGTCTTTTATGCTTTGGTTATTAAACAATTTTTAAACATTTTTAAAAACATTTATTTTCAAGGCAGAGTGACAGAGAGAGGAGGAGAGAGGGAAAGAGTGTGGGAGTGAGAGACAGAGAGAGGAAAAGCGGGAGGGATAGGGGAAGGTTAAAGAGCAAGCGGTATCTTCGATATGCTGGTTCACTCCCCAGATGGCTACAACTGCCAAGATGGGGGCCATGCCGAAGCCCTCAGCTCAGAACTCCATCTGAGTATCCAATGAGGATAGCAGGGGCTCCAAGTATTTGGGTCATTTTCTGCTGCTTTCCCATATGCATCAGCAGGAAGGTGGATCAGAAACAGAGCAGTGAGGGCTCCCAAAAGGTGCTCCAACATTGGGATGCATTATTATTAACTCCTGATTCTCTTCAAAAGTTCTGAAATTTTGTTTGGTTATGGTGGGCGATTTGCAATACAGTATTTTTGATAAAATCCACAGAGAAATGGAAACTGCTTTTAAAGACAATGTTTTGAGCTATACTTTCTTCTTCTTCTTTTTTTTTTTTTTTTTTTTTTGACAGAGTGGACAGTGAGAGACAGAGAAAAAGGTCTTCCTTTTCCGTTGGTTCACCCCCAATGGCCGCTGCAGTCAGCACACCGCGCTGATCCGAAGGCAGGAGCCAGGTGCTTCTCCTGGTCTCCCATGCGGGTGCAGGGCCCAAGCACTTGGGTCATCCTCCACTGCACTCCGGGGCCACAGCAGAGAGCTGGACTGGAAGAGGGGCAACCGGGACAGAATCCAGCGCCCTGACCGGGACTAGAACCTAGTGTGCCAACGCTGCAGGCGGAGCATTAGCCTATTGAGCCGTGGCGCTGGCCAGTTATACTTTCTAAATATCGAAAAAAAAACTGATCAACAGACTCAAAAGTCTGAGATTACAGTAAAAGGAATAGGCAAAAAGCCCTCATTTCCTGACCTCATAATATAGATGATTTTCTTGAGATTAGTGGTTCTACAGCACTGTGTGTATGTGTGTGTACTGGGGAAAGAATGTGATTGTGTGCACAAAGTAGTTATTTTCCATCAAGCAATTACATTAAAACTGTCTGGTGATACTGGTTATTGCTTTTGTTTTACATTAAGACTGCTGATGAAAGTGTGTGGGAGGGTGCCTGGGTTCCACGACCAATTCTGGTTATTGACTACAGCTTCCTGCTAAAGACGACACTAGGAGACAGCAGTGGTGGCTGGCTCTGGCCTGCTCTGGGGCTGTTGTAGACACTTGGAGATTTAACTAGTACTTGCAGTACTGTCTTAATGCCTCTTACATAAATAAATATTTTAAAAAGACTACTGAAAAGAGTTCTAAATATCCAATGCATGTACCTACTATACAAAGTTCTATGTACTGGCCTCAAGGCTTCTATGAACTCCCTGAAATAGTACAAAATTTTGTGTGGCTATGCCTATGTACATTTTTAGGGGAAAGGACTACAGGTTTCATCAACTTTACAAAGCTATACATAACCTAAAAAGGTTAAAAAACAAATGCAGCTTTTTAAAAATAGAATTCAGCAGGCCAGCGCCGCTGCTCACTTGGCTAATCCTCCACCTGCGGTGCCGGCACCCCAGGTACTAGTTGGGGCACCGGATTCTGTCCCGGTTGCTCCTCTTCCAGACCATCTCTCTGCTGTGGCCCAGGAAGGCAGTGGAGGATGGCCCAACTGCTTGGGCCCTGCCCTCGCATGGGAGACCAGGAGGAAGCACTTGGCTCTTGGCTTCGGACCGGTGCAGTGTGCCAGCCGTGGCGGCCATTTAGGGGGTGAACCAACAGTAAAAGGAAGACTGTTCTGTCTGTCTCTCTCTAACTCTGTCAAGAAAAAAAAAAAAAAAAAAAAAGAATTCAGCAGGTTCAACAGGTAAACCTACGTTATCCAAGAAAATAGCTACTAATCAACATCTTTTTTTTAAAAAAAGATGTATTTATTTTATTCAAAAGGCAGAGTAAGAGTGACAGAGAGAAGGAAAAGGAGAAAGAGATTTTCCATCTGCTGGTTCACTCTCCTGATGGCTGTAACAGATGGGAAGGGTTCATGCCAAAGCCAGAAGCCCAGAAAAAAATATTGATTACATGCTAAAATATGTTAGATTAAATGGGGTAAATACATTATAAAATTTTACTTGTTTTTATTAAATATAGTGACTAGAAAGTTTAAATATTATTTCCATTGAATAGCATTGTTCTTGATTCTAATAGTCAAGTGTAATTGTAGTATTTCTATACTGTACTGGTACTCTTGAATATTTGTAATACAGGGTAGGTGTTATGGTGCAATGGGTAATTAGGTGTTATGGTGCAATGGGTAATTGCCCCTTGGAACACCGGCATCCTATGCTGGAGTGCCTGGGATTGGGTCCTGCCTCTACTTGCAATCCAGCTTCCTACTGGTGCACCTGGGAGACAGTAGATGATGGCATGAATGCTTGAGATTCTTGCTACCTATGGGAAAAACTCAGAATTCTTGGCTCTTGGTTTTGGCCTGGCCCTGTCCTGGGAACTGTGGGCATCTGGGGAGTGAACCAACATATGGACGATCCCTCTCTACCTTTCAAATAAATAAAAAGAAACTTAAAAGATGCTCAAAATTTAGTAAAAAAATTTGGCTAAGAGATTGGACCTCCTTGTCCTAATGCTAGAAACAACTAACCATATAAGTTAAATTTCTTTCTCTAGGATTCAGGAGTGATAGACGCAATGCCAACATACTATTCAAAACTAGGAATTCAGTTCATAAGTGAAGTAGACAAAGAAATGTAAAATGTTAATATGTAAAGTCATTTGCTATTTATTCAAAGACTTCTTATCTACTATATACCAACTACAAGTGATTAAAGAATGAGTAATTGGGGCCGGCGCTGTGGCGCAGAGGGTTAACACCCGGGGCTGAAGCACCGGCATCCCATATGGGTGCCGGTTTGAGACCTGGCTGCTCCACTTCCAATCCAGCTCTCTGTTTTGACCTGGGAAAGCAGTAGAAAATGGCTCAAGCACTTGGGAACCTGCACCTGCGTGGGAGACCCGGAAGAAGCTCTAGCTCCTGGCTCCAGATTGGCGCAGCTCTGGCCGTTGCAGCCAATTGGGGAGTGAACCATTGGATGGAGGATCACTCTCTCTCTCTGTAAATCTGACTTTGAACAGGATGTCCTGGAAACATAAAGAAGGAAGTACTTGGTTTTATTTAATGCAGCCAGAAAAGCTTTACCATAGAAGACGATACTTCAAGTGAGACTTGGAAGATAATAGGAAGCCATGAAAGCAGGAGAGAAAAAGTTATTCTAAAGAAGGAAGAAAAGGACAAACCACCATCCAAGTGGTTTATGACACCTGGGACATAAAAGAGAGAAAGATGATAAGACAACCTGGAATGTTAGGAAAGAGCCAAGTAATGAAGAGTCTTGCATGATAGGCATAAGTAAGTAAGTAAATAAATCTGATTCTATATATAATTTGAGGCAATAAAGGATTTTAATTCGGTGTTTTGTGTATGTGTGCATATGAACCCACACAGGCTAAAGAGAAATGTTTGAAAAGGTAACTTTGGCTGCAATGCAAAGATGGACTAGGCAGGAAAGATTTGAGAACTGAGGCAGGAAGTTCAGTTAGAAAACTATCCATACAAGAAATCATGTAGGCTTGAATTAAGGTCATGGAAGTGACAGTAGAGAGACAAGATGAAATCAAGATGTTGTTATGGCAGTAGAAACAAAAACTAAAGACTGTTGAAAAGATTCACATACTGAATAGAAGACTAAGATTATCCCAGATTTTAAGCTTATGCAGGTTGGTAGACTTCAATGCCATCAACCACAATGAGATTTCAGTAGAGAAGCTTTAAGTGAGCTTTCTGGGAAGAATATTTTAGAAGAAACAACTTAGACATACCTGGACATCATGATACAACTGCTTATTTTGGGGCTGTCTTCTATCAAAAACGTTAGGTTTGGTTAAATAAATCCAACTTACACTTTGAGTATAGTTCTTTGGGTTTTGGAATAAAGTTATAAATTAAGCTACAGCACATTTGTGCTTATTTCTATATAAAAGGATTTTCTTGCCTTAAATTTATCAAGTGATACAGACTGTGTGACTTTTAAATGGGCAACCCAAACTCTGTATATAAATATTAACTGTAAAAAAAGCATCACTGGTAAAGAACAATCTACTGTATCTTTAAAGTTACAAATAATACCTTACCTTGCTCAATGACAGCCGATGACTTAGAGAGAGTCTTTGAGAGGACAGATGACTTCATTTTCCGTTTGACTGGCTTTTCCTTTTCTATGTTTTCTTTTGAAGAATTATTCCTAGTGCCATGGCTAAAAGTGGATTGACCAGGACTTGAAGTAGTATTCAAGGCTTTGGAATGTTTCACAGAATTCTCTAGTACTGAAACCACACACAAGATTAAAAACTAAGAGTTGCTAAATCTAAAAATAAGCAAAATGATTGAAATTGCTTCTATCTTGAATTGTATAGATTAGCCAAGAGGACAAAACCTGAAGGATATGTAAAGGTTCCTCAGGAAAAAAACTACCCAACTAGAAACTCTTCACAGTTGCAGCTCTTTTTTAAGCTGTCATTTATTTTAAGATTATGAAGGCAAGTATAGGCAAAATGCTTAACAAGTCTGGTTACTAAGAATTAAATTCAAGGAGTTTGGATCACAGTCTTCACTTTTAAGCATTATTTTATGCTGATACTCATAAGCCTCAATTTTTTCATTAAGAACAAAACAAAAAATAATCAAAAATATCATACACATTTTAATTTAGTAACTGAGTCTTACTTGTTTTCCCTGGCACTGCAGATGTATTAGCTTTTGAAATAAAAGTCTTGGTGGCTGAAGAAGTAGAGGGTTGCTCAGTGATCACTGGATCTACAACCACTCGGTTGCTTCTGGTTCGAACCACAGAACTGGATTCAGTTTTACCATTTATCTGAGCAGCATTATGCCTCAGTGGTATTGAGCGTGTTGGTGCAGAAAATGCAGAGGTAGAGATTTCTGACTTAAGGTGGGGTTTCAAGATCCTTTTTTTCCTTTCAGGGCTGTGAATAAAATAATACTGTTAGTCAGCTAGGTAACTCTAAATGGATAAATGAAAGTTTTATAATAGTGTTGGATTCAATATTTGAACTATTATGAAATATGTTAAAACATGAGATTTGTAGTGGATTTCATATGGTTGTGAGCCTTTAAAAAGTGAATATTTAGTGAAGGATTGCTGTAAATGCTACAGTTATATGACAGAAAGCATGATACCATCACTATCCTAAAAATGCTGTTTTACTGTATAGATTTAGCAGTTTGAATTTAAGCACTTACACTAGTAAAGCTTTAGTTAAAAGATTAAAAATCCTCCACATCATAGGAACTTGCATGTCAAATATATCATTCTGCAATATAGGGAATAGTAAAGGAAGTATTAAAAAAACACCAACTTCTATCATATAGATGACAAAGTTATAGATTAGTTAAAGTTATTTCAAAGAAATTATATACCTTGATGCAGCACTACTGGAAACAGAGCTGCTTCTGTTTCTTTTCTTCCTCCTTTTGGTTATGGTATTTCTTTTATGAAAACGAAGAGCAGATTTATAATCTGATAAAACTGAACTAATGTGTTCTTCGAAGAAAGCAGATAGGCGTAAACTCATGCTGTAAATCTATGGAAGGGGGAAAACTGTGTTCAAATACTCTTCAAAGGAAAATAAATATATTCATTAAATATAAATAATTTGGGTATTTGTCTAGTAATTTCTTTTTAGAATTTAAATATTGGTTTTTACATCCCCTTTTCCCAAATTCTTTTCATAAAAAGTAAACTGAAGTATTGTTACAATTATTTTTGCGTTTAGGTAAGGGGTATTCCAAGTTTTGAGATTTTTAATGCAAAATCTTACTCTGAATTCAGAACAGACAAAACTCCCTGTCAATTCTATCATACTGAAACTATCCCTGAGCGTCTGAACCTGTTTTCCATGACTATCTAAGGTAAGTATCTATTCTTTCTCATCCCACTGCCATATATCAACCTTTATGAGGTCCTGTCTGGACAAATAGAAGTAAATGATATTTACATTTATTTTTGTAAATCATACAGATGGATTTTTGTAAATCATTCACAGAAATGCTCCTTTCCGCCACTCCAGATAATAGCTGCAGAAGCCCAGATGGCTCTTACACACCAGTATTGTTCATATATAGCATGTGTACAATACCACTTCAAACATCAAAAATGACATCAGTGTTATTTCACAGAAAAAAACTGAGTAGAAAGATATAGGCTCTTTTTCCACAAGGAGACCATTCAGAACATCATAGTTGATTCTGCTCTAAACTTTAAATAAGAGCAGTATTTAGTTATTTAATATGATTTTCTTCTAACTAGACATAAAAGAGAACAATTAAATTATATACCCTTGATCTTTTGCTTGGTGTATATGCTTTAGAATTACTAAAAATAAGTCTGACATCTTTACATAATTCCATTGGTGACTCGTAATTCCCAGCCTCTAATGTTTCTCTAACAGTAGCAAAATCCATTGGAGTGTCAATGATATCTCTATAGTCCTAGGGGAGGGAAAATAAACATTATCATCATCATCATCATTATTATTACCACAAAGCATTACTTCTCACCACAGGGACTGTAATCACACAATGAGCGAGTCCCAAGTCCTAGAACTATTAATAATCACTCTTATAAAAAAATACCAAAACTTATATAATAAACTACCTATAAATTCTAAAGGCCGTTGACTCATTAACACACAACTCTAACTATGAAATGAAGAAATAAAAATAGTGAAAGTATGTTAACAAAACCCATTTATGTAGGTCAATTTTCTAGTAACCTCAACTTCAGTACTACAACTGGGAGCTTTGTAGAAATGAAAAAAATGAGAGTGCGAAGTGAGCATTGTGGCATGATAGGTTATGTCACTGACTGGGATATCCACACCCCATATTGGAGTGGCAGTTCAAGTCCTGGATATTCTAATTCAGGTTTCTACAAATGCATCCTGGGAGGCAGTAGATGATGGCTCAAATGCTTGGGCCCCTCTCACTTACGTAGGAATTCTGAACGGGAGTTCTGGACTCCTGACTTCTGCCAGGCTGTTGTAGGAATTTGGGAAGTAAAACAGTGGATAGAAAACTTCTCTCTCTGTCTCTCTACCTTTCAAGGATATGAAACTAGTAAACACATAAAAAAAAAATCAATGCAAACAGTTGTCACCAAGTTTATGCACTTCATTCCAGAGAAGTGGAACTGCCCAAGATCTCTACCTAGTCAACTGTGTAAAGCAACAGACTGGAAGCAATGAAAAGAAGTGAAAGCAGAAGAGCAACAAAAATTTATCACAGTACAGAATAAAATTATCAGAATATGGTATCTTTTAGTAGGGACAAAAAATTCTTCATCATTTCAACAGCTCTGAGTATATATTTTTGAAAGTATAAAACCCCAAGCCAGCACCGCGGCTCAATAGGCTAATCCTCCACCAGCAGTGCTGGCACCCCAGGTTCTAGTCCCGGTCGGGATGCCAGATTCTGTCCCGGTTGCCCCTCTTCCAGTCCAGCTCTCTGCTGTGGCCCTGGAGTGCAGTGGAGGATGGCTCAAGTCCTTGGGCCCTGCACCCGCATGGGAGACCAGGAAAAGCACCTAGCTCCTGCCTTCAGATCAGCGCGGTGTGCTGACTGCAGCGGCCATTGGGGGTGAACCAACGGAAAAGGAAGACCTTTCTCTCTGTCTCTCTCTCACTGTCCACTCTGTCAAAAAAAAAAAAGTATAAAACCCTAACTTTGTAAAATCAAGTGAAGAATCAAATACACTGATTTTACAGTGAAGATGGTGCAATATAAGATGCGGTTACTGACTTTACAAACTTTTATTTCATTTTCAATATGCATGCCTTTCATGTCCTTTTCTTTTATATTGTATTGGCTAGACTTTCCAGTACTGTTCTATAACTGTGGTGAACAATGGTGAGAGTGGACGTCCTTGTCCTCTTCTCAAATTCAGGTGGAAAGCACTGAATCTGCCATCATTAAGCATGTTATCTGTAAGTTTTTTTTTTTTTTAAATAGATGTTCTTCAACAGGTAGTGAAGATTCCCTTTTACTTCAATTTTTCTTAAATTTTTTCTTTTAAATCATGAATGGTGTTCTCTTTTTATTAGATTCTGTATGTGCCTATTTCAGGGCCAACTGCATTACTATATTTTCTATATTCTGATACCCTGCTATTTGGTAACCTTAAATATTTGGGGAAAGACAGCCCCTCACAGGGCTAATCAATCCTTAAGATATAGCAAAGGGCTCAATTGAGAGCATATATTTCAAAAATAAATAAGTCAATCCCAAGTATATAGCCTCCGTTATCTCCCTTTCTAACTCACACACAACAAAGTAGTGTTTCCTCTTTGCTAAGTTATCTTGAGTTATCTTAAGGCCAGGATCAGACAATTAGGATTATCCAGATGCCCTAGAGCCTACTGGAATTATTCAAACTAGCAAATCCTAAACAGCTTACTCTCACTTGCCTCACAAATCTCAAAAGAGGGTTTCTTTTTATTTACTTATTTGAAAGGCAGAATTGCAGAAAAGGAGAGGCAGAGAGACAAAGATCTTCTATCAACTGGTTCACTCCCTAATACACTGCAAGGGATGAGACTAGGACAGGGCAAAGGCAGGAGCCTAGAACTCCATCAGGGTCTCCCACATGGGTGCAAGAGTCCAAGTACATACTCATTTGCTTTTCTAGGCACATCAGCAGGGAGCTGGACAGGAAGAGGAGCAATCAGGATGTGAACCTGCGCCCATATGAGATGCTGGTGCTGCAGGCAGCATCTTAACTCACTGTGCCACCAGCACCAGCCTCTCAATAAAGGGTTTCTAAGTTTTTCCCTAGCTCCTGTCTTTCTGTCATCTGACCAAAATATGGAACCTACCCTGTGGCCCTAAGTGGCATGTGATTATCACCCTCTCTGGCATCTGTAAATACAATAAACTTGTTTCTTCTAAGCCAGGTCCTCATTTCTTCTTATGACCAAACAAAGCCATAACATACCTAAAATGTATACTCTTAGAACAAAAGGGTATGGAATGTTACCAATTGCTTTTCCTATATATTAATCAATATGATGTGATTTTTCCAGTTAGCGTGATGGAGAAAACTGACTAGTTTTTGAATATTGAACCAGCCTTCTATCTCTGCAATAAACACCACTTGGTCATGATTTATAATAATTTTTATATATTCCTGAATTCTATTTGCTGTTAATTTGTTAATAAATTTTGCATTTCATTCTTTTTTACTGTTTTTGCCCATTTTTGGAGGGTGGGAAGATAGGAGATCAAAATAATACTGATTTTACAGAGTAAGTTGGCAAGTAATTCCCTTCTTTTCTATCTTCTAGAAGTCATTATCTAGAACTTACGTCAATCTTTCTTTAAATTTTGTTAGAGTTCTCTAGCGAAGTCACCTGAGACTAGAGATTCCTTTTTTGAAAATTTTTAATTACAAGTTAAATTCACTTAATAGTTAAAGGCTATTGAACTTAGCTATTTTATACTCGGTGAGCTTTGATGGTTTATACTTTGAATATTAGTATTTCATATAAATTGTCAGATGTATAAGCAAAGAACTGGTTGCAGTATTCGTTTACTTATATCCTTTTGTTTACTTAAATTCTTTTGCTATCTTCCTGGTCTGTAATAATAGTCTCTATTTCATCTCTGATTTTAGCAGTGTTTGCTTTCTCTCTTTTTAGTCTTATAAATCTTAATAGGCACTTGTCAGCTTTATTGATCCTTACAAAAAAACAGTTTTTGGTTTCATGGTTGACTTTCATTTATTTCAGCTCTTTATGATGCCTTTTTTCCTACTTACTTTTGGCTTATTTTACTTTCCTTTTTTTAGGTACTTGAGCTTAATTACTGATTTCAAAACTTTTTTTCTGACATATTCTTTTGTGTACATTTAGTGCTATAAGTTTCCCTGCACTGCTTTAAGTGCATCTTACAAATTTTGATATACTATATTCAATGTATTTTTAAAAAAAATTTAATAGTTCACTTCCCAAATGCCTGTAACAAGCAGGTGGAAGCTGGGAGAAAGGAACTCAATGCTAGTCTTTCACATGGATAGTAGCAACCCAATTACTTGAGTCAATACCACTGCCTTCCAGGTCCTACATTAGCAGGAATCTTGAATCAGAAGCTAATGCAAAGTATTGAAACCACATTCCCTAATGTGGAACACGGGCAACTTGATCTGTATCTGAAATGCAACTAAACACTTGTTTCTGTCATTTTTCTTTCCTTTAAATTCTCTGAGAATTAGCAGATAAACAGATTTGGAAGAATGTTTCTTTCAAGTGTCTGGAGATTTTTATTACAGACTTCTAATTACAAACACACTACATATGTTTTCAATGAAATTTTGGTTTATTTACTTTTCCCCAATCTTCTTGTGGGTTACCTGAACAAGTTCTAGAATTTCGTTTTCGAATTTACCTATCCTATTTGTTGAAGTATTTTATTGTACAGCATCTTAAGTGGTTGTTCTAGACATTTTATATATCAAAGCCTATCGGCATCAACATTTTACTGATTCAATTAATATACAGAAAATTACTAATTACCGTAAGTCTATTTCCTGCTTAGAATATAACTATATTAAATATTTTCTCTACATAAACTGAGAACCATTCTGGACGGTGTTCTAATTTTTGCTTCAATTAACCTACGTATAGAAACCTTCCCTTATGATTTCTATTCTTTTCATTTGTTTCAACTATGTTTTTAACTGTTTAAGCATTTTTATGACACTACTTAAAAATCCCTGTCAGGTAATTCTAACACATGTGTCATCTGGGGTTGCGATCTATCAATTGTCTTACCTCATTCAGGTTGCAATCAACATAGTTGCTTGATAAATGATTTTGAATTGAAACCTGTACATTTTAGGTGTATCTTATTAAAATCTTGTTTTTTAGCAGGCCTCCTCTGACAATTTTAGTGGGCTAAGAGGATACTGCCTTGTTACTCTAGGTGGAAGTGGAAGTCTAAGTTCTCTACTTGGCTAACACTGATACTCAAAGAGTAGAGAGGGTGTTCTTGTTACTATTGGGAACAGATTGAATTTCAGACTCCCATCCATTCATAGATATCACCTAAGCTGGGGAGGGGTAAATGCCTTGTTACTGCTCCATATACAGCCTCCATGACACTACATGGGTTAGCTCTACTATCACTGACAGGCGGTAAAAAGTGGTTACTTTTCATAGACCTCCACTGACACTATCTCAGGGAGATAAGGGAGGGGCACTATTATTGTTAGGTGCAGACAGAAGTCTGAGCTATTTGTGAGAAGTGAGGGGGTATTCTACTGGCCTGTGCTAGTGAGAAAGGAGTGGGACCATAGTTTTCTCCATAGTATTTGGCTGGAGTAGAGCAGTTATTGTCTAAATTCTTGGTGTTTCAAACTGTCCCTTTCTTGATTGTTTCTGAAACTTGAAAGAGAAAAAGAGAGAGAGAGAGAGAGAAAGTGTCCTCCATCCACTGGTTCATTCTCCAAATGGCTGCAACAGCCAGAGTGGGGCCACTGTGAAGCCATCAGCTTCATCTAGGTCTCCCAAGTGGGTGTCAGGGGCCCAAGAACTTGGGCCATCCTCTATTCCTTTCACAGATGCCTTAGCAGGTAGCTGGCTCGGAAGTGGAGCAGCTGGGACTCAAATCAACACCCATATGGGATGCCAGCATAGCAGGTAGCAGCTTAACCCAGTTTACCATAATACCGGCCCCATAAATACATCTTAAAAACTTTTTAATGTCATAAATGAGTTTAGAGCTGCACAATAAAAATCAAACTCAGTTATCATTCAGTAATATTTTGATTTTGGCAAAAATAGTCTATCATGTATAGCATCAAAATGTATCCAAATGACTGTCAGTTATAGAAATTAAATTCAACATTAGTAGAAAACTGTCATTTGGAAAGAAAATACAACAAAAACTGTACCCCAAACTCTTGAGATAGTTACAAAAAAAGTTAAGGTTACAAAATTGCTCCCTAGAGTTGTAAAATTCACCTAAACAGTGTCCTGTCCAGCCCTTCCACCTTCATGGGGGTAACAACTTTGACACAGTTTATAACTGTTTGAATACTGAATATTATGCTATTATTGGCTCTACATATTCTGTAGATTAGGAGAAAATTTTGAAGATATAATTTTATCTTTTCAAAAATTTTAGTAAAATGTAAAATTTGTTTATGTAGAATACTTCATTCTTCCTGTCTTACATCTTGAGTTTCCACATTCAGTACATACAGCTACTCAAATAGCCAGAATATTTAGCATATTAATCTTCATCAAAAGTTGCATACTTGCTTTGAATATCTGACTAAAAAAACACAAATTAAGGGGCCAGCGCTGTGGTATAGCAGGTAAAGCAAGTGTCTGCAGTGCTGGCATCCCACATGAGTGCTCGTTCAAGACCTGGCTGCTCCACTTCCAATCCAGCTACCTGCTATGGCCTAGGAAAGCAGTAAAAGATGGCCCAAGTCCTTGGGCCCCTGCATCCATGTGAAAGACTCAGAAAAAGCTCCTGACTCTTGGCTTCAGATAGGCCAGCTCTGGCCATTGTGGTCATTTGGAGAGTGAACCAATGGGTAGAAGAGCTCTCTCTCTGCCTCTCTGTAACTCTGCCTTTCAAATAAATAAACAAGTCCTTAAAAATACACACAATATTTTCATATAAAAGCTGAAATACAAAACATATGATCTGCCTTAATTTTCAATTCTAAAGTATAAAAAACAGATTACCGAATTTTCCCTTCTCTGTGATAGTGATTAAAAAAAAAAAAAAAAATCTACATCAGAGAGTACCAGGAAAGCAAAGAGGCTGAATTTTTTTTCTTGGTTCTTCTATTTTTTGTTTGCTATGACTTTTTTTTAAAGATTTATTTATTAATTTGAAAGGCATAGTTAGAGAGAGTTAGAGAGAGAGAGAGACAGAGACAGAGACATTTTACTTCTGCTGGTTCACTCCCCAAATGGCCACAATGGCCAAGGCTAGGTCAGGTGTAATCCAGGAGCCAGGAGTTTTTGCTGAGTCTCCCAGGTAGGTGCAGGGGCCCAAGGAAGAGGGGCCATCTTCCACTACTTTCCCACGTGCATTAGCAGGGAGCTGGGTCAGAGCAGCCAGGACTCAAATTGGTGCACATAAGGGATGTTGACATTGCAGGCGGCCTAACCCACTAAGCCACAGTTCCAGCCCCTTGTTGATTTTTTACTGGTAGTTAGGACAGATCATACCTGTTAAATATTGTTCTCATTATTTTTAATACTTAAAAGGGATGACAACATTGTTATAAGAGGGGATCTCCAAAAAGTTCATGGAAAATGCGTAGTACTAAAAATCTGAGATAGGCATTTGGCCTAGTGGTGAAGCCACTGGCTGGGATATCCATCTACCCTATCAGAGAGCCTGGGTTCAAGTCTTGGTTTTGCTCCCAATTCCAATTTCCTGCCAGTGTAAACCTTGGGATACAGCAGGTGGTAGCTCAAGTAGTAGGATCGCTGCCACACACATGGGAGACCCAGAAGGAGTCCCTGGTTCCGTTTTGGCCTGGCTAACCTATGGCTGTTGTGGGTATTTGGGGAGTGAATCTGCTGATAAGAGCTGCCTCTTTCTCTCTGTGCCTCTCAAATAAAATTAAAAATGTTTCTTAAAGAAAAAGGTACATGAATTTCAAAAACTTTGACACCAAAATAAATTTATCCTTTAATTCCATTTTTCTACAAACCTTTAAAAGCATCTGTGAGTATTTGCTCCCTAGGTTTAAGAAGGGAACTATTTCCTTCATATAAAAACTCAGTTGCTTATTCTCTAAGAACATCACATACAGCTGTGGTACACTGCAATTACAGGTTCTTGCTCTGGCACTGTCAACAAAAGCCTAAATATAAAACTCAGTGAAAAACTAGTATAATGACTCCAATCCTAGTCTCTTCCATTTGTTTCTGTATGACAGTCTTCTCCTTTTTGTCTTTTGAGTTTTGATTTTTCATTATTATTCTATGTAAAGTTTTTTTTTGTATGTATCACACTCAGGAATCATGTTCTGTCAGTTTATCAACCCTTGAAAATCCTCAGGCATTAATTCCTCATATATTGCCCCCTCCTAATCTCATTTTCTCCTACTGGAATTTCTGATAGCTGTTTTTGGACCTTCTCATTCTATCCATCTTTTTTTTTTTTTTTTTTTTTTTTTAAGGATTTATTTAATTATTTGAAAGGCAGAGTTACAGAGAGGCAGAGAGAGCTCTTCTTGATTTACTCCCCAAATGCCACAATGGTTGGAGCTGGGCCTATCTGAAGGTAGGAGCCAGGAGATTTCTCCAGGTTTCCCATATGGGTGCAGGGGCCCAAGAACTTGGGATCAGAAGTGGAGCAGCCAGGTCTTGAACCAGAACCCATATGGGATATGGGCACTGCAGGTGGAAGCTTTACCAGCTCTGCCACAGCGCTGGCTCCTCCACTATATCTCTTAATCTTTCAGACCTTTCAACTCTTTACATCTTTCTGTGGGAAATTCTATATTATTTCCCTAGATCTTTGAATGAATTATCCCTTTAGAGAGCTGATCTGATTGTACAGCTTCCCAGCAGGTTTAATTTCAATGATTTTACATTTTATTTTTCAGAATCCTAATTTACTTGGTTTTAATATGCCTTATACCACTTTTCCCTAAAATAAGTCTTTCTTTTCCACTTGCTACTAATTCACTTGTCCCCTTAACCAAAAGCATTTT
Source organism: Lepus europaeus (assembly GCF_033115175.1). Taxonomy (NCBI): domain Eukaryota; kingdom Metazoa; phylum Chordata; class Mammalia; order Lagomorpha; family Leporidae; genus Lepus; species Lepus europaeus. The sequence goes on from NC_084829.1 coordinate 75,958,670, forward strand.
TTTACTGGTGGCACATAGTCATCTTTTTTATTTATTTTTTTTGACAGGCAGAGTGGACAGTGAGAGAGACAGAAAGGTCTTCCTTTGCCGTTGGTTCACCCCCCAAATGGCTGCTATGGCCAGCACGCTGCGCAGATCCGAAGCCAGGAACCAGGTGCTTCCTCCTGGTCTCCCATGCGGGTGCAGGGCCCAAGCACTTGGGCCATCCTCCACTACCTTCCCAGGCCACAGCAGAGAGCTGGACTGGAAGAGGAGCAACCAGGACAGAATCTGGCACCCCAACCAGGACTAGAATCCAGGATGCCGGTGCCACAGGCAGAGGATTAGCCAAGTGAGCTGCAGCACTGGCATGTAGTCATCTTAACAATGAATATTGTCTCTTTGAAAAACACAAAAAATACACATTGATGCAAGTATGTAATTTTAGAATAATACATAGATAATAATTTTAAAATTCTAGATATTAAAATTTTTGGAAAAAAGTTAATGTTTCTGTTTATTGTTTCTGCTGTATTTATATATAATGCATCGCCCAGTCTTATGACTGGTGATTTCTTCTTTTTCTTTTTAAATCATTAGTTCATCTTCAATAGGGACTATTGTTTTTGTTTTTCCCTGAAGGCTTTCTATACATAAAAATACCTTAGAGACTGAGAGAGATATTCTTCCATGTAGAAGGAATTACTCTTTTTTTTTTTCATTGCAGGTGCATACTTTCACAATTCTAGATTTAGGGCAGGGTCTCAGTTCCAAATTCCTTCCTCACTATGGCTCAATGTCTCACCTATCTTTGCATACTGTTAATACTTATGCCTCTAGAAACTAAACAGTGATTTCTTTTTTAATCTCTTATTTTCTGGGAAAAACCCAGGATACAAACAATCAATAAACTATAGTCAAGTATGTAAGAAAGGGAAATCCGTAAGTTCCAAAAACAAAGAACTGAAAACTAGAGCACCATAACATTAGCTCAGTTCTTGGAGGGTGTTTTTTGGTGAGTGAGGTTCAAATTAATTCCATTCACCACATTGCTGGAATTAAAGATCTCTCTTTCACATTTTAAAACTCCTTGTTTCTGGTTTTTTAAGTAACAAAAAAGGTCATTTTATGATTGATGAAATTTCTACATTTCCATCACTGTATAGATAAAATATAGAAAATTAAGTTCAATGATACCACATCTAGTTCATTGTCTTAAGAAAGTCTTCCTTGTTAATTGGAACCACAAATGCTATATAGACTATACAACCTTTAATAATTTATTAAAAGAGTAAAAAAACCAATCAAAATAAATATTTGGATCATGTTTACACAATTCTTTTTTTTTTCCACAATTCTTTTCAACAGTATTCCATAAATATCATACACTGACACAGCCTAAATATCTATGATAATGTCACTTTACATTTGTTTATATTGCCTTTCCATTTAGAACTGTTTTAATATGTATTCATCTCTTCTCCATAACCTTGTAAAAAGCAGGAATTATTATTATTGTCTCTTAGATAACTGCTATAATAAATTCATGGAATTAGTGTGAGGAAGAAAACAAGTATTTTTAAAAAATGCAGATGGGAGCCGGCGCTGCGGCTCAATAGGCTAATCCTCCACCTTGTGGCGCCGGCACACCGGGTTCTAGTCCCGGTCGGGGCGCTGGATTCTGTCCTGGTTGCCCCTCTTCCAGGCCAGCTCTCTGCTGTGGCCAGGGAGTGCAGTGGAGGATGACCCAAGTGCTTGGGCCCTGCACCCCATGGGACACCAGGAGAAGCACCCGGCTCCTGCCTTCGGATCAGCGCAGTGAGCTGGCCGCAGTGTGCTGGCCGCGGCGGCCATTGGAGGGTGAATCAACGGCAAAGGAAGACCTTTCTGTCTACTCTGCCTGTCAAAAAAAAAAAAAAGCAGATGGGAAACTAAGCCACGTGCTCAAAGTTATATATCTAATAAGAGCACACTTAGGACCATAACCCAATTCTTTGGAGACTTACATTTTACTACATTATTCAACTTAAATGCTCTATATTATCAAGTAGATGATGATAACATGTATGATATAATGAAGAAAAAAAATTGTCAACTGCCATGTATAACGTATAGCAAACTGACAAGTTAAAAAAATTATTTTTAAGAACACTTACTGGATATTCAAGGAGATCTACTGGCTGTCGGAAAGGCTCTGAATCTTCACATTGAAATATAAGATTTAGTAATTCTTGACATTGTTTCTTCCATGCTTGAATATCATAAGATTGAGCTCTATTACGCAATCTTCTTCTAGGCTGATGGTCCTAAAATAGAATGTTCATCGATATTACCAAGAAGTACTGATATAATAAAAAATGTATTTTAATGCAGCCTTTGATAATTAACTACTGGGTGAATATCTCTTATCCAAATACTTCAAACCAGAGCATTTTTATTTCAGAAAACCTGCACTAACATTATCAGATGAGCAACCCTAATCCAAAAATTCAGAATCTAAAACATTCTGAAGTCCAAAATTTTGGTGTGTCAGACTGGTGCACAGTTTCAGATTTTGGAGTATTTTGTATTGTGGTTTAGGGATTTTCATCTTGTAATATCATTCACCTAGTTCTCAAAAGCATGCCTTTTGTACTTAATATGTCTTTAACAGTTTTTTTAAAAAGCTAATAATCTATATAAAATATTTCTGCTAAAACTAGAATATATTACCTTCCTTTTTCGGGTAGAAGTTCCTGGTACATCAGCATCTTTCTCTTCTTCCTTTGAGGCAAGAATTTATCAGGTTCATAAAATACTCTAGGTTTCATTACACTCTGTAGTTGTTTAATTACCAATAATTTCCTTTATACTTTATTTTTTTAATTGAATTTTTTAGTTTTTTAAACTTTTATTTAATAAATATAAATTTCAAAAGTACAACTTTTGGATTTATACTTTTAAAATATTGCAATATATACGCAGCATATTATGGACTCATTACAAAGTCTTCTCCCCATTTAAAAAAATAATGACAATAAGAAAATAATGGCTTTTTCCTGAAAAATTACACTGTGTAAATTTCTTTTATATAAAAATACCAATGTAGTGATTGTAATGAAATATCACAAACCTCAGAGTCAGATAAGACCTTTTTCTTCATTGAATTATAAAGTGGAATCATGTTATAACAAGTCTGATCCCTAAATGACAAGAAGAATAGGTTAATATATAACATTAGAGCCATGAACATTTTTCCCATTAAAATCTATTCCTAAAGCCAGATTCTAAAATAGAAGTTGAAGCTGCAGGCCATCTCCATTGGTTGGCTCTAGTGACACATTTACTCTACCTCTTCTGCTCTAATCTATTTAGAGCCTCTGCTCTGGCCTGACTGCTTCACTACAGCAAACTCAATTCTCACTTCTCAGTCTTATTCAAACAACTGCTGTGCCTGGGATGTCTTCTTCCATTCATCAGTCTTCACAGTAAAGCTAATATACCTCCCATCTGCCAATGCCTTCTTTTATTCTTAAATGTAGGTATTCCCTAAAATTTTGTCCTAGTCATCTCTTAATGCTGTACCTTTTGTTCTGATAACCTTATTAATCTGCAATTATCTGTATAAATGAATTGCACATCCCTATTACGTGTCCTGATACTTGAACATCCTACTATCACCTAAAATCCACATTTAAACCCAATTCACTCCCTACTATTCCTCCTTTTTCTAAGTTAGAATATCATTCTTAGAATAATGAGGTCTTGATTTTTCACTTCCATTGTTTGTCTCCTCTTTCAAATGGTCAAGCCCTATGAATTCTATCCTCAAAGATCTCTTGGTATCTGTTCCCTTCTCATTTTTATAAACTAAGCCCATATTACCTAAACTCTTACTTGGTCAACTTTGGCAGCAAAAGTGCTATTTAAGTTTTTTGTCTCTTCTCTATCACTTAAAGACATTGCAGACAAATGAGTATTTTTGAGGTAAACTATAAAACAAGTTATCTCATGTTAAAATACTTTCAACAGCCCATTGATCCCAGAACTCATATTTAAGTCTAGTTTCTTAGATTGGCATTCAAAGCCATCTATGATGTGGTTCCAACTCACATTCACAGCATTATATTCCTGACTTCATTCATGTAACTCTCTACTTTATCAAATTTAAATTACTATTTAAATTTCTGTTAATAACTCCTCAAGCCACTCCTTGTCACTGAAATAATATTTCTTTCAATTAGCTTCTCCTAAATCTAGAAATATCTGTGTTGTAACATTTTCTTAATTAGTTCTCTGAACTTCCAATCACCAAAGCTAGAAAACACCCTATGTCCATCTAAATTTTCATACAATTCTCGTTACTTTCAATTTTCCTTACATTTCTTTCATATTTATCTATCTTGTAAAATTACACTACTAAGGGAAAAATACTATTACTTCTATCTCCAAGTATCTACCATATCGTTTTACTTTACATGGCAAATAATTTAACGAAATTTCAAGGCATACTTTACATCTTAAAAATTGGTGTCAGATATGATTTTTAATAAATGATATATTTTTAAAAAGATTTATTTATTTATTTTGAAAGAGAAGAGGAAGAGACAAAGAGAAAGAGAGAGATCTTCCATTCACTGGTTTGGATGGCTGCAACATTTGAACAGAGATGTTCAGACAGAGATGGGACAGGATGAAGTCAGAAGCCAGGAGCTTCATCCAAGTCTCCCAAGCAGACAACAGGGCCCAAAATTTGGACCATCTTCAATTTTATTCCCCGGGCCATTAGCAGAGAGCTGGATTGGAAGTGGCACAGTCAGGACATAAACCAGCACCCATATGAGACTCTGACATTGTAGGCCTCAGCTTCACACACTACGCGCAAGGCCAGCCCAGTGACATAAATTTTGTAAATGCCAGGGAGGAATTACCTTTTATAGATATATAACATGCTTTACATATTAATTTATATTTCAAAAGCATTTCAAGGTATATATCTGAAAGAATGTTTTTACTTCCATGGATTATATAAAAAGTTAAAATATTTTTAATCTAAATTAGTTTCATAGAAATATGAACAGTACTATATATATTATTGGACTACTGGTTCAACAGACTTCAGGAGTAGCTAAGGCTTGATTACTAATTTCATTTAAGTAAAAGTATAGCAAAAAAATAGCCCAAAACCATTTGAAAAACTGAAGATTTCTGGGGCTAACACCGTGGCTCAGCTGGCTAAAACCACGGTAGGCAGTGCCAGCATCCCATGAGTGGCAGCTAGAGTCCCAGCTACTCCACTTTTGATCCAGCTCCCTGTTAATGTGCCTGGGAAAGCAGCAGAAGATGGCCCAAGTCCTTGGGCCCCAGCACCCACATGGAGACCCAGAGGAAGTCTGTGGTTCCTGGTTTCAACCTGGACCAGCCCTAGTCATTGTAGCCATTTGGGGAGTGAACCAGCAGATGGAAGCTCTCTGTCTCTTGAATAAATTAATAAATGTTTTTAAAAAATAAAATAAAAATAAAAAACCCTGAATATTTTTCAGAGAATAAGGTAGAGGAAGGGCAAAAAGTTTATTTTACTAATTTTATTTGATATTTCCTTATACTAAAATTATCTGTATTCTTTAGCAAAAAAAACCAAAACAGTACTCTAGGAAAGAAAACCCTAAGACTATGATTAGCAATGAGAATGAAACTGGATTTGGGGTTTATTTATTTAAAGATTTATTTGGCCGGCGCCGTGGCTCAACAGGCTAATCCTCCGCCTTGCGGCGCCAGCACACCAGGTTCTAGTCCCGGTCGGGGCGCCGGATTTTGTCCCGGTTGCCCCTCTTCCAGGCCAGCTCTCTGCTGTGGCCCAGGAGTGCAGTGGAGGATGGCCCAGGTGCTTGGGCCCTGCACCCCAAGGGAGACCAGGAGAAGCACCCAGCTCCTGCCTTCAGATCAGCGCGGTGCGCCGGCCACGGCGGCCATTGGAGGGCGAACCAACGGCAAAGGAAGACCTTTCTCTTTGTCTCTCTCTCACTATCCACTCTGCCTGTCAAAAAAAAAAAAAAAAAAGATTTATTTATTTGCTTGAGAGGCAGAGTTATAGATAGAGAAAGGGAGATACAGAGAAAAGTCTTCCATCCACTGGTTCATTCACCAAATGGCTGCAATGGCTAGAACTGGGCAAAACCGAAGCCAGGAGCCAGGAGCTTCTTCAGCTCTCCTACACAGTTGTAGGAGCCCAAGCACTTGGGTCATCTACTGCTTTCCCAGGCCATAGCAAAGAGCTGGATTGGAAGAGGAGCAGCTGGGACAGAAACTGGCATCCATATGGGATGCCAGCGCCACAGGCAGAGGCTCAGCCCACTATGCCACAGCGCCAGCCCCTGGAGATGGGTTTTAAAAAGCAGACAAAAAGCCTAACTAATGCCCTTTATGTAAAAACGAAAGGTGATAACAGCTGAGAAAACTTTTAAAAACCAGTTATCTCCTCTTAACCAGAAAAAAATTATCCAATATAAATAACAACATTATTATAAAATCAGAGCCATCTTTTGCACAAAATAAAGATTTATTTTTCTGGCTTCAATTTGGAAGGTTCATTTCATTCTATGTATATATAAAATCAGAAAATTAAATTAGGTGGTAACATGCTTCTGCCTTAAATTACATTTATCATTCCTGCTACTGGATCAATGATTAAGAGGTAAACAAATTTTGAGGAAGAATCTTGAAAGTTCTATTTCAGTTTACAAATTTGAAAGCAATACAGCATTACATGAAAAGGTCTCAGGGCTGGCATGGTGTAGTGGATTAAGCTACCATCTGCAACACCAGCATCTCATTATGTGCCTCAATCCCAGATGCTCCATTTCCATTCCAGCTCCCTGATAATGGGCCCAGGAAAGCAAGAAGATGGCCCAAGTGCTTAGGCTCCTGTCACCTACATAAGACACCTGGTTTCTGGCTCTTGGCTTTGGCCTGGACAGCCCTGGCCATGGCACTCCTTTGGGAAATGAACAAGAGGATGGATGACCTCTCCCTACCATAACTCTTTAATGTGCCTTTCAAATAAACAAGGAAATTTTTTAAAAAAGAGGATGAAACAGTCCTAAATCAAATGGCAGATACTTACTGTGCACAAGTAAATCTCTAAAACCCTTAGTTTGCTCAACTGGAAATTCCAGATAATGATCCCTCCCACCTATAATATTTGGCTACTCTGAGTAAAATATTACATGTTTAATAAATCTTTACTATTATTATCCAATAGTTGGATAGAGGGCTCTAAGTTTTTTAACTGAAGAATACAACTGTACCACAATTTTTATGATTTTACTAGCCACTGAAATAACCAAATGCTTTTTATTTAGATAGTATATGGTTCTGAGAGATACTGTGTTTAAGTAAACAGTATGTGACATTTTGCATATAAAATGACTGCATTTTATATTGACATTTGACACTTTAAACTTTTAATTTAAAACAGTACCATAAATTATTAGAGCCTTTATAAATAAGTATGGAAAACTCACTTTATAAAATGTAGAAGAAGATCTGTCACAAATTTAGCAGATTTCACAATGGGGCTTCCAGGCTCATTAAACGTTCGTGTATTATGCTCTATATATCGAACTTCCCACATTAGGGAAGAAACCCGCCTTTAAAAAAACAAAATACAGAAGTCTTAACCTTCTTCTATTTAGAAATGTGTATATAATTTAAAACCAATACATTCTGTCTTTTCAATTTCAGTATTAAATCAACTGCAAAACTCACATTTAAAAATACCATTTTCAAAAGAGCAAATACTATTTTGTATTGGGGAAAGAGAGGAGCAATAACAACTAAATAAAAACAAACAATTTTAATCACTTATCTTACAGTAGTCAAGTGATAAAACTAAAAAGGTAATTCACAGCCTGCATCTTAGAAATAAAAGTATAAAAACACAGTGAGTTTGCTGGGTTACTAAGAAACACAAATAAATGACAATTATTTTCAGATAAGCACTTCACTGACAATGCTAAAATAAATTCTAGTGTTTTATAATTTTATTTTTCAAAGAAAAGAAAACTCCAAAGATCACAACTAAGAATATCATCCAATATCTGGCCTAATTTAATAAAGAAAAGACTTGGAAAATCTGATTTGTAAACAGTAATATAATTATAGGGAATAAACAAATATATATAATTGTGGATACAGAAGTACGCACAAAAACTTCTGTACATTTGAAACAGATTCCTCATTCTACTATCAGAGTCACAGACATCTTCAGTGCACCACTGAGAAAACTGTGCGGAAATAAAATCTACTAGGACAAACTGAAGTTAACAAGAGACTGAGCTAGAAGCATCAGAGAGGAAAAACACAAACTGTAAGAAGTCAAACTACTGAATGACAGAGGAAGCAAAAAAGTTTTAAATAGTGAAATAGTACATGAAGGCATCGTTATATAAGAACAGAACTCAGGTTTGTAATTCTATGATTAGGTTGGAAGACAGGCAATTTCTAATTTATATTCCTCCATATAAAAGTTCATGGAAAGGGGGCCTAAAAGCTAAGTTGATTTTGGTGTAAGAAATTTTGAAATCCATGTATAGCTCTTTCATAATATGCACTTTCCATGAACTTTTTAAAGATCTTTAGCATAAATACTATGTTCCATCTTTTCACTCTTGAGCAGCACACCAATTATTAATTGGGGCAAATTAGAACCCAGGATGGTACTGAGTCAGTGGCAGCAAACTTGAATAAAACCACTTTGTAGCACCACCTACTGCTCAAGTTCAGAAGCATGTATAGGCTCAAAGTGGACTCCTTAAAATTTCTGGAAGAACAGCCCCCACACCCCCCCAAAAAAAACTAGATTACAAAGACTGGAAAAAATAACTAATCCTTCAATGTGCAAATTATATTATACAATAAGTGTAAAAAAACTTCCAAGGAACCATGACCTTACCTTACCTTAATGAACAAAATAAAGTACAAAATCCAAACCATCTTGGATCTAACATTGTCAAATGCTGAGGTGAAGAATTTAAGACAACTGTTCTAAGGAAACTCAATGAACTTTACAAGAACACAAACAATTTAATACTCTTGTTAGTTGAAAAGTATTTTAAGCAAAACTAAAATATGATAGCTTCAATAACAGAAGAGATCAAACAAAAGAATCAATGAACTCAAAGGTGATTTGAAAACACAGTTTTGGGGAGAAAAAAAATGAATCAAGAGGAATGAAGAAAGCTAACAGGAAATTTGAGACAGAATGTTATGTGCAAGTATCTGAGATACTTTGGTTCAAGAGGGACTTGAGAATGCAAAAGTGAGTAGAAAAAATACTCAAAGTGAAGTAGGCAGGCATACAGGTTAAAATCAATTAGGTTTGTGAGCTGCAAGGCCACGCCTTCACCACGCCCCAGTGTGACCTCATGCCCTACCTGATACCTTGGCCATGCCCCTGTGTGACCTCATTCCCCTACCTGGCCACACCTGGGTACCCACCAGCCAATCAGGTTAACTAACCACTCCCCTTTGGAAGTGGGTTAAAAGCCTGGGATGAGGTGTATCCTCATGCTCTTCTTTTCCCTTCTCGCCAAGAGGGGACTTGCCCTAGGCTTCCTGGCCTAGATACTCCTCCACGTGGCTGGTTCCTGGTGCTCAGTATGAACCCAGATTTACCTCTCTCTCTTAAATAAAGCTCTCACTCTCCTATGCATCGTCTCACTAAATAAAAGCCTAAAACGTACCATGCTGCCTCATTTATTTATGCCGGTATTTAGAATTCTTCTCTAAATATTAGCCAAGAACCCTCTTGGGCTTATTAATATTGGGGATTTATTAATAAGCATATGGTGATATCATATGGTACTCCAAATTCCAGTAGCATATGTGGCACCCCAAATGGCACTTCTGGGGAACTTCAAAGGGCCACATTTTCATATAAATTTTAGGGGGTTTAATATCAAAAGGGAAAAATAACAAGAAACTTCCCAAACCAAAAGAAAGATACAATTTATCCAGGTTCAGGAAGGTATGAGATCACCAATAAAGTCTACAGCAAGACATTTTGTAATCAAGCTCTTAAAAGAATAAAGTGCAGCTTCTCAAAACTGCAAGATAAAAAAAGCAAACACATGTAAAAGGGGTCCCAAATTGCCTTTCTGCAGACTTCTCAGCAGAAACCTTACAGCCAGGGAGGACTGAGATGGAACTTTTATAACACTGAAGGAAAAAACTGCCAGCCAAGAATACTGCACACATTTAAGCAGTCCCTCAGATAAGGAGACAGAAAGACATTCCCATATAAACAAAAGTTGAGAGAATTTACCATTACCATATCTGGCTTATGAGAAATGCTAAAAGGAGTTCTTCAAATTGAAAAAAAGAGAAACTGGTAAGCAAAAACAAAATAACAGCAGGAAGAAAATTCACTAGTAAGAGTATCTATGCAAATTCAGAATGCTTATAGTAAACATGGAATGGAAACCATTCACATCTTTAGTATGAAGACTAAAAAGCCAAATAATTTAAAATGATAATGAATGTATTAATATGTTAAGAGACAGGCAAATAAAGAGATGTAAAATGTAATAATTCAGAACTGGAAGAGAAACAGTAAAAATGTAGAGTTCTTTAACAGTATTTTTTCTTTGTTTCTCTTTCTTTTATAAGCCTCATAGTAACCACAAAGCAAGAATATTTAACAGACTTATCAAAAATAATAAGGAATCAAAACACCCTACTAGAAGTTCATTTAACTGTAACAGAAGATTGAAAGAGGAGAAAAAGAAAAAAAAAAATCACACTGAAACTAGACAAGTATCAAAATGGCAGTATTAAGTCCTTAGCTATTAATAATTACCCTAAATGTAAATGAATTAAATTCTCCAATTAAAAGAGTTACCAAGTGAATTAAAAAAACAAGACACAAAGAGCATTTAGCCTAGCAGTTAAGACATCACAAAAGATGTCTATAGCCCATCAGGACATTCTATTAGGTACCTGAGGTTCTAGACCAGATTATAGCCCCTGACTCCAGCTTTCTCCTAATACAGACACTGGGAAGGGAGGCATCATGCAGGCTCAAGTGAATGGGTTCCTGAATTGAGTTTCAGGCACTTGGCTCTGGCGAGGCACAAAGTTAGCCATCATAGACATCTGGGAAGGAAACCAGTAGATGGGACCTCTCTGTCATCTGTCTCTCCCTCTGCCATGCAAATAAATACATTAGAAAAACAAAAACAAAACAAGATGATGCAAACATATAGTTACTGTTAACAAAAAATTCACTTTACCTTTACAGACAGGGTGAAAGTTAAAGGATGGAATAAGGAGTAATCATATTGATATGAGATAAAATAGGCCACATCAAAAGCAGAAAAGGAGACAAGGCAGGTAAACAAAGGCCACTACACAATGATAAAGGGTTCAATTCAACAATAGGAAATAACTATTATAAACAGATATGCACCCAATACTAAAGTACCAAAATATACAAAACAAATGTTAATAGATCCAAAGAAAGAGACAGAGTCCAATAAAATAATAGTAGAAGACTTTTATACCCCTCTTTCTGAAATGGGAAGATCATTCAGACAGGATGAAATAGCAGAGCTAAAATATACCTTATATCAATTGGACTTAATAGACATCTACAGCACATTCTATCTGGTATCTACAGAATGAACATTTTTCTCAATAGCACACATGGAACACTCTCAAGGATAAATCATTTGGTTAGTGACAAAATAAGTTTCAATAAGTTAAAAAAATGGCAGTCATGCTAAGTCTCTCTCCTGACCACAATGCAACATATGGGATGGAAAAAAAAAAGCAGTACTAAGAGGGAAGTTTATGGGAATCAATCATTCTATACATCAAAAAAGCAGAAGAATCTTAAATAAATAATTCATCGCTACAAATCAAGAACTAGAAAAACAGGGATACATCAAGCCCAAAATGAGTATAAGGAAAAGAAATAATACTCAGAGCACAAATGACATGAGACTAAAAAATAGCAAAAGAAAAAAAAATGGAGATTCTTTGAAAACAATTGACAAACTTACTTAGATTAAGAAAATAGAAGATTCAAATACATAATATCAGATATAAAAAGGAAAACACTGTAACTGACACAACAGAAACAAAGAGGGTTGTCAGAGATTACTATGAATTTTTATATGGCAACAAATTTGATAATCTAAAAGAAATGGATGAATTTCTGGATATACATACCCTACCAAGATCAAATTATAAACACACAGAACTCCTAAACAGACCAATAACAGCAAGACTGAATCATTAGAATCAAGGGAAAATTCCAGGCCAGATGATTTTACTGCTGAGTTCTATCAAATACTTGAAGAAGAATAATGCTTATTCTGCAACTACTTAAAAAACTAGGAGAGAATTATTTCAAATTCATTTTATAAGACCAGTCTTAAGTTGATGCCAAAATCCTAGCAAACTGAACCCAACAACATGTTAAAAATATTATTAACCATGATCCAGTCAACCCAGGGATACACAGATGGGTCAACATTTGCAAACCAATAAATATAATGCACCACATCAACAGAGTGATGGACACACATTATATAGTCATCTCAACAGACATACAAAAGGAATTAGATAAAATCCAATATCCTTTTATAATAAAAATGGAACAAATTGGACATGTACTTCAACATAATAAAGGAGACATATAACAAGCCAATAGCTAACTTCAAACTAAAGACAGAAAAGCAGAAAACTTTCTAAGATTCGCAACAAGGCAAGGATGCCTACTTTCACTACTTTTATTCAACATAGTACTGGAAATTCAAGCCAGAGAAATTAGAAAAGATAGATATAAGTGTATCCAAATCAGAAAGAAGGAAGTCAAACTGTCACTGCTTGCAGGTGACATATCTTATATACAGGAAATTGTTAGAATAAATGAATCCACAGAAGTTGCAGGATATAACATCAATGTACAAAAATCAGCAGTGTTCTTAGACAAATGAATCATCTGATAAAGCAATCTTATTCCCATTAGATGGGAATTAATCAATCTAACCAAAGAGAAAAGAAATCTACAATGAAAATTATAAAACACTGATGAAACACTGAAGAGAACACAAAGAAATGTAAATAACCCATATTTATGTATGGAAGAATCAACATCAGTAGAATGCCCACACGACCTAAAGTGACTTACAGATTCAGTGCAATCCATATTAAAATACTAGTGATAGGGACAGTGATGTGCATTTAGCCTAGTGGATTAATATATTAGTTGGGATGCATACACCCCGTATCAGAGTGCCCAGGTTCAAATCCTGGCTTTGCTCTCAGATCTAGCCTCCTGTTAATGTGGAGCCTGGAAGGCAGTAAGTGACAGTCAAACAGTAGGAGCCCTATTCAAAAAGTAGGAAACTTAGATTGCATTCTTAACTGCAAGCTTTGGCCTAGCTCAGCCCCAGCTGTTTTGACAATTTGGCAAGTGAAGCAAAACAAGGGAGCTTTCTGTCACATGTTTCTCAAATAAACAAACACAAATTAAATAAACATCTATGACAGTTTTTACAAAACTAGAAAAAAACACTACTAACATTTATGTGTCAACATAAATGACTCCAAATAAGCAAAGCAATCCTGGGCCAAAAGAACAAAGCAGGAGGTATTATACTACTTGACTTCAAAATATATTACAAAGCAACAGTAATTTAAAAGCATGATGCTGTCATCAAAACAGATCCTTATAGCAATGGAACAGAATAGAGATACTAGAATTAAACCCTCAACTGATCTTTGACAAATGTGCTGATAAACTGGCAAAAGGACACCGTCTGCAATAAATGGTGTTGGAAAAATTGGATACCCATATACAGAAAAATCTAACTAAACATGCTATATCTTACCAGGTGCAAAAATTAACTCAAAATGGATTAAAGGCCTAGCTATAGGATGTGAAACATGAAACTTCTAGAAGAAAAAGGGCATATGCTTCAGGACACTGGGATGGAAGCAGACCCCAAAAGCATAGGAAACAAAGCAAAAATGAACAAGTGAGTCTTCACAGGCAATAAAGCAACCAACAGAATAGGAGACAACCTACAGAACCAGAGCACATGTTTAAACTATATATCTGATAAAATATTACTAACCAGAAAAGTAAGGAACTCCATAGTAAAAAAGCAAAATAACAATTTAAAAAATGGGCAGTAGGTTTAAACAAACATTTCTCAAAAAAAGACATACAAATTAAAATCAAAAAAGGTGTCACCTCATTCCAGCTAGATTGATTTATCAAAAAGACAAACAATAGGCCGGCGCCGCAGCTCAACAGGCTAATCCTCCGCCTTGCGGTGCCAGCACACCGGGTTCTAGTCCTGGTCAGGGCGCCGGATTCTGTCCCGGTTGCCCCTCTTCCAGGCCAGCTCTCTGCTATGGCCGGAAGTGCAGTGGAGGATGGCCCAAGTGCTTGGGCCCTGTACCTGCATGGGAGACCAGGAGAAGCACCTGGCTCCTGGCTTCGGACCAGCGCAATGCGCTGGCCACAGCGCATCGGCCGCGGCGGCCATTGGAGGGTGAACCAATGGCAAAAAGGAAGACCTTTCTCTCTGACTTTCCACTCTGACTGTAATAATAATAAAAGACAATAAATGCTGGCAAAAATATGCAGAAAAAGAAATTTTTGATCATTGCTGGGGTGAATAAAAATTAGTATAGCCATTGTGACAACAGTGGAACGTGCCTCAAAAAACTACAAATATAACTATCCCATGATCCAGCAATCTCACTTGTGGGTACACATCCAAAGGAAATGAAATCACAATGTTGAAGAAAAATCTGCACTTTCATGTTTATTGAAGCATTATTCATAAGAGCTAGGAAATGAAAACAACCCACTAGTCCATCAACTGTATTAATGTATTAAAAAAATCTGGTATATACACACAATGGAGTACTATTCAGCCTTAAAAGGGGTGAAATTTTGTCATTTTCGACAAAATGGATGGAAATGGAGGTCATTGTGTTAATTGAAATAAACCAAGTACAGAAGGACAAGTACTGCAACAGCACTCATATGTGGAATATAAAAAAAAAAAAATGATCTCACAGACGTTAAGAGCATAATGGTGCCTACCAGAGACCAGGAAGAGAGGGATGGGTAAAGGTTAATTAACAGGTATTAAGTGATAGCTAGGTAACAATAGGAAGTTCTGATATTCTGTGTGACTAAAGATAATGCTAATATCTACATTTTTTGCTATTAAAAAATACCAATTGAAAGATAGGATTTCGGATGTTTGTACCAAAATGTTAAATGTTTGGGGACACAGATGTTTATCCAATTTGGACATTATGCAAGTATATTCTTGTATAGAACAATCTCCTATCATAAATATTTTTTATGTGTCAGTTAAAAACAAACAAAAACCCAAGATGTCTTGAATAATCAGTCTCAGAAAGCTTCCTTCTAAGGTTGCTGAACATACCAAGTGCTAGGAGGGTGTCATGAAAGCCAGCTTAGTGCCTCTACCTAAAACCTGGGCCCAAGAATCTCTTCCATCTGGCTATCCCCGAGTTCTAACTTTTATTATAAACCAGTAATAGTGAGAAAAGCGGAAAATACAATGTTGACTTGCTAAGCAAAAAATATTTAAGAAAAATCAAAACCAAAAATAAATTTCATTATGTAAGCTCTATATAAAGTTTTAAAATTATTTTTTGACCATTTTAGGAAATAAACCTACAAAGACTAAGAATGCAATGTTATTGAAATTTTTAACTGAGATGCAAATAAACTGAAATTTCTCCTAGGGGCCAGTGCTATGGTGCAGTGAATTAAAGCCCTGGCCGGAAGCGCCAACATCCCATATGGGCACTGGTTCTTGTCCTGGCTGCTCCTCTTCCAATCCAGCTCTCTGCTATGGCCTAGGATAGCAGTGCAAAATGGCCCAAGTGCTTGGACCCCTGCACCCACATGGGAGACCAGAAGAAGCTCCGGGCTCCTGGCTTCGGATCGGCGCAGCTCCGGCCACTGTGGCCATCTGGGGAGTGAACCAGCAGATGAAAGACCTCTCTCTCTGTAACTCTTTCAAATAAATAAAATATATATATATTTTTAAAATTTCATCTAGTCTTTAACTGTAATTCTATTTCACACTAAACCACACGTATAAAAATTCATCTGCATCTTTTCTAACTTCATCTTTCATAATTATTCATAGGCTAAATACAAGTAAAATGAACACAACTTTTATATTAAGAAAAATCCATGAACAAACAAGTACTTTTATGTTATCTAGGAGAATTTAAATATTTTGGCTTGCTTTATAAAACATAATGTAAAGACAATGAGCATCAAGTCATATCAGCACCTAGGAAAACAACTATCCAGGAATCATTTCCAGGTGTGGTCTATGACTAACAGTAAAGGCACTACTGGGATCTTGTTAGAAATGCAGAATCTCAGTGCTACTTCCAAACCATTTGAACAGCTTCTACAATTTCCCAAAATTCTCAGGTGATTCATGAGTGTATCAGTGAATATCTAAAATTGAGACAACACTGCTATAAAGCAGTAAATGGGTGAAAGGATCATTACAGCTTTACTTTGGTAGTAGCTACATCAAATGGTTCTAACCTGTAAAATCTGTTTTCCAGTCTTTGTTTAATTGTACTTAGATCCGTTGGATATGCCACTACTGTGCAATACATGGGATAGGCTTGCAGATCCACAGGGGCCACAAATGCTGAAGCAATATCTAAAATAAATAAATAAATAAGTTTTAAAATGTATTTTTGTTGCTTAAAATTATTAAAGAATTCTGCTTGAATTAAAACTTCAGTCCTAATCCAGATAACCATTAGTCTGCCACTACAGTTCAGCTAACATAAGTTTCACTTTTATTGCATCTATATTAGCACAGCAAAATTCTAGGGATATTTTTAATTCATAGACCCATCAGTATGAAGAAACGACTGGTAATATATATTAATTATGATTAGTAAAAACAAAACATATGTATTTCTGTAACTGATAGCTGGCCATCCCTAAATCTATATATTTTCATGTTTTTGACAAAGCCACTCTACCATTTATGTTGTAATATACTGCATTTAAATATAACCTTTGATTTTATCAAAACTTATCACCTTATAAATCTTTACAATGTTATTCTGTAAAATATTAGGAAAACAGAGAAAACAAACCCAGAAGTATTTCACTCAGCATTACTAACTTAATAGCATATACTAAACTGGTAAAGTTTTTAAAAACCAGAACAGTCAAAATCACTATTTTTTTTGCTCATTCACATATAAAACTACTTCATGTTTTAATAATGCCATAATTATTTAAAGTAGTAATAGAAGTAGAACTATGAAGTGTTGCCATTTTATAAAACACTTCCATTTTGAATATCATTCAATCTGAGTGTCCAGCTCTTCTCATTCATTTTAATTTCTTCCCAGACTCTTCGACACTGATTTCTTACAGACACAGTGGGTTGATATAAACCCATGAGTTTATATTTACTTAGAGAACCCAGAGTTCAGATAATCAGGTTTTACAGTCTGTATTGACGTTTTTTTTTTCAAATGAAGCAAAGTAGCTTATATACCTTTTTCTATCCCCTTAAAAAGATTCTTCTGTGCCTGTGTTCAGCTTTCTAGTCTTCTCCAATTCACCTCATGTCAGCTTGAATAGCAAAGGTTTTCAAAGTAGGTTGTGGAGGACCCAGATTTTTCAGATATAAAAAATTAAAAATCAAAAATCTAGAAGGTCCTCATTCTGAAATTCAGCTAGAATAACACCATTATAACAGTTTTGGATATTTAGATCTTATGTAAAGTCTCACTCAAAAAAAAAAAAAAAAACAGGTTCTAGTGAAAAATGCTCAAAAATTTATGATACTGTGATAAAACTCTCAAATAACAGTGCTTTTTGCAAGCTTTCCTATATCGATGCTATTGTTAATATTTACCTAGTGTCATCAACTGGTTTATTCCTGTCACAATCCTTTCACATTCTTCATCCCTGGGATTGGTACCCCATTCTCCATCAAGAGGTTTATAGATTAATGATCTGCATTCGTTATCAGTTAAAGGAACACTGGTACCTAGTTCTTCAGGAAATACAGCTGAAATGCAGAGACAGAAAAAGCAGGTTAATATTAATATTTAGGTTATCTTTAGAAAATAAAACCGATTATTGTCTTAAAATACCTTATAAAAATTTGGTAAATATTTTCATAAAGGACAGTATATTTCAAGGGTCAATAAAGTTTATTTTTTAAAAGATGCTAAGTATAAATTATCCTTTATCAATACAGTAATCTAGAAAATTATTTTCCAAAACTATATCTCAAAACACTATTTTTTTTTAACTTTTATTTAATGAATATAAATTTCCAAAGTACAGCTTATGGATTACAATGGCTTCCCCCCCCTTAACTTCCCTCCCACCTGCAACCCTCCCCTCTCCCGCTCCCTCTCCCCTTCCATTCACATCAAGATTCATTTTCACTTCTCTTTATATACAGAAGATCAGTTTAGTATATATTAAGTAAATATTTCAACAGTTTGCCGCCACATAGCAAGACAGAGTGAAAAAATACTGTTGGAGTACTAGTTATAGCATTAAATAACAGTGTACAGCACAATAATCAAATTTTCAGGTGAAGTAGAAATCAATTCTATGAAATGATGCAAATTTCCAAGTTTCATGAGTTTTATAATTTAATTGCATTTTTACTTTGATAAAACACAAGGTGACTGAACTAAAGAAGATGTTTTTCAAGTTTTTTAATGCAGGAGAGAGAATGATATAGCTAATTCTAATACATTTTGCTCTTAAATGATGATGGTATACTTTCTTGTGCTACTAAATCTTAACATTTTAAGTAAGATCAATAGAGATCTATTGGTAGCAATATAACATCTACAAATGTGCCAAGTACTTTTCCCTTTAGACTAGATTTCATCAGAGAAATATTGGAAAATAAGCCATTGTTTGTAAATAATCAGAATTCTTCCTTCTTGCAAACTGTAACTAAACTTTATGGGTACATACATATGTGAATCAAACAAAATAAAAACCTCTTTATACACACATATATAAGGATACGTCAAAAGTTTATGGCAAATTGAATTAAAAGCTGTTTTGGGTATAAAAAATTTGTGAAACATTTATATGAAGGGTCTTCATAAGGTTCACAGAAAATGCATGGTACGAAAACAACTATACATAGATTTCAAAAACTTTTTGCGCCACATAAAATTTAATTATAGTTGCCCATAAACTTTTTGAAGCACCTACTGGGAAACAAAATCAACTAGTGTTATAATTCATTTTTTTAAATAACCAAGGCATTACTACACCTATTAGCTTCATTTCTCATAGTCCAATATTGAACTCCTAATAGTGCAATGTGACTTCTTTCAAACTCTGACACGGGAGAGAGACATAACCAAAACTTAAGTCATGTAACAGTGTTACAAACTAACATATTGGGATTTTTATTCAAATTTTTATTTTTATTTGAAAGGGAGAGATATACAGCAAAAGACTAAGACAGAGAGGAAGATTTTCCACATGCTGGTTCACTCCCAAAATGCCCACAAAAACAGGGACTGGGCCACACCAAAGCCAAGAGCCACTGAGAACTCAATCTGGGCCTCCCTTGTGGGTGGCAGTGTCCCAAGTTATCACCTGTTGCTTCCCATGGCACACAACAGAAACCTGGAGTTGGGAGTACAGCCTGGACTTGAAACCTGACAGTCTGATGTGAGATGTGGGTGTCCCAACTGGTGTCTCAAATCAGAGTACCAAATGCCTACCCTATTTCTTATTTTTGAAAAGCTCTAAATTAGCAGGGACATGAGAAATGTATTAGTAGTACAGAATATTCAAAATGACAATTCCTGCAAAGAACTAAAACTTCAACAAATATCAGCATGATCATTTTTCTAATTTCTAAAGTTTACCAGGTTGGGTTTATTTTCTCCAATCGAATCTTTTCTTGCACTTTTTAGATTAACTACTGAATAATCTCATTGTAAATGATTATTTCTACTATGTTACAAATTAAATGTTTTTTTTTTTTTTAATCTTATTTTTTCTAAAACGTGAGAGAAAGAGACAGACAAAGAAGAAACTTTCATCTGCTGGTTCACTCCACATATATCTGCAATAGCCAAGGGCCAGGAAGCCAGGATCTGGGAACTCAATCCAGGTGTTGCACATGTATGGCAGGAACCCAGTGACTTGAGCCATTACAGCTGCTACATCACTGGAGCCTACATTAGTAGGAAGTTGGAGTTAGGAGCCAGAGTCAGATATCGAATGTGGGACGCAAGTGTTTTCAAGTAATAAGCTAAAACACTAGCCCATAAAGACCTTTATTTTTATCTAATAGTGAAAATAATACGCTGTGCTGTATGTGTGCAGAATAAAAGAAGTCCTCATAATCGTATCCTCTATAAATCATCGTGATTAGTAATCAATTTTTTAAGGCATATACAATTGCGTGTTATTTTTTAAGAATTGAAACAAAAATGGTGTTGAGATAGAATACATGATCTCCAGACTTCAGCTGAAGATCTCTTCTAAGTATAAGGAAAATGTTATATTCAAGCCTACTGCTAACTTGCAAATCCTGATTCTCAGGTCACGTGCAAGATGATGGCTATTATTAATTCTAAGTACCTCTTCATTGACATCTGACATGTGTTACGCTCTATAATATGCACTTTACACAGAAAATGTTAGTTAGCCCTCAAATCAGCCCAATAATTTCAAAGGCAGAGTCCTAAGAATCTGGGATTTTGAAACGTCATGGAATTTGTCAAGATCACACAGAAAATGTCACAGTCAAAATGTAACTATGTCATTCTAACTCAAAAGTCTGACCTTTCTTCACTATTATGTTACTTTCTAGAGTCTAACTATTCTGCTAGAGTTAACTAAAATTTCTTTGCCCCCCTAAATGCTCAATTTTAGGAATCAATAATTAACAAAACAGCTTCATATTTTGTTATAATAAGTTTAATTCAATATTCCATTTTAGACTATCAATTCCTAGTGAGCAAAGATTAGGTTTATTTTGTTCATTGTAGAGGGCTTCTTCCCTTACTGCTAGAGAGTCAACAGCAGGTACACAATCACTATTTCTGAAAACTTTCTATTTGATCCTTGCAACAACCCTATGCAGTATCAAGTTAGCAATCAGATTTCTTAGTTAAGAAAGTAGCTCCAAAATCTAACATACACTTACCATTATTTGGTATCAGCTCCATATCCCAAGGACTCATTTTTTCTGTATCTCCATTGTCCCAGCTTTAAGGAAGAAAAATTCTTATATTAAAAAAAAAAATCTAACTCTTGTAAAGCACTTTTTATAAAATCACATTAAAATAATTGTTTCAGTGTTGAAAATCGATGTCTTTAACCCTTTTATTAATAAATGGTGAAAAATTCAAAGCAAGTCTGACTGAACTGAAACCCAAGAAATTTCCTTACCAAACATTATAGCACTGAAATAAACTATCCGGGTATTCAGGCTGGAGAGGTTCCTGGCTTTCAATTGTTCCAAACCACCAGGCATCATCTATGACTGATCTGAAACGGTCACCTGGAAAAGAACAGCATCCTCTTATTAATCTGAAATGTGCTGCTGTTATCGTTACTTGTTTCCCCTAAAGTATGCCCTTAACATTCTTAAGCTGCCTGTATTTCATAAGACAAAGTGATCTACCAGTTCCAAACATAAGTAAAATCAATATTGTTGAGGGGGAAAAGGCATTTAACAAACATACTTCAAGTGTGACTTAGTTGCCAATTCCAATTTCTAAATTTCATTAAGATATGAACAAACATACTGTCTTAAGCATTCTTACCAAACAATCTTTTTTTTTTTTACATGCTGGTCCTGATTTTCCAATTGACCCTTGACTTTTTTTTTTATCTTTTTTAAAAATTTTATTCAAGGTATGCAAGTTTCATGTATTTCATATATACAGATTTAGAAACTTCCCACCCTACCATCCTTCCTGCCCACACTCCCACCCTACTTCTCCTCCTTCTCCTTAATTCATACAAAGATCCATTTTCTATTTTCCCTGATCTGGGGTAATCAACAGAGTATCTAAAATGTAATGTATTAGAGTGAAATGGACATTTTGAGATTCTATGATTGTTTACAGCCCTTGTCTCTACTGTTCAGGAATAGTGTCTTTTTCTTCATACTATTTGTCAATCTTTTAGTGTAGGCTTAACATTAGGAGTACAAAATAAACTGAAAATAGATCTTTGTATTAAAAAAAAAAACAACTAGATTTTAAATTCATCATTAGGTTTGTGTCTAAACTTTTCATTTAAATAAAATATAGCTTAGGTAATTTCCGATGTAGCCTATCTTTAATTTCTTAAATTCTGCAGACAAGTTTCCCCAATCAACAATCAAAACTCCTGCCTAAAACAACAAAAACAACCCAAAAATTTCAACTTGCCTTCTTTCATCTCAATCACCCCATTATACTACACTTTCCTGTTTAAAAACAAAAACAAGTCATCTGTGAAAGCATATTTTTGTGTCTACTTGATTATCCAACTCCATTCAGCTGTTGTGATAAACTACTTTTTCCAAAGACACTGATAAACTACAAATGTGCCATATGAAATCTGTAGTGATTCTCTTCCATTGTGCAATACTTTGCCCTCCCATAGCTTCTACAATACTTAGTTTCCTTCCAGCTACCACAGGCTAGAGTTGGATTCAATAATGTATCTGTGTGACTTTGAATATGTAGGTATTTTTGAACTTCATTTTCTTCATCTATAAAATAGAAATGGTGACATCTGTATTATTGTAGTTTTTGAGTAATGCCTTATTAGAATACTCTTCACATTTTTAACAGTTAAAAAATGAATCATTTTATTAACTAATCTATATCAACCCCATAAAGACAAAAGTATTTGTATTCAAACCCATAAAGACAAAAGTATTTATCTTTTTTAACCAAAAAGAAATTAAAATTTATATTTATAAAGACATATCGTATAAAATGACTAAAAATTTAAAAAATTAAAGATGGTAAAAAAGAAATAAAATTAGTGATCGGAGTATGTAAACAGAATACAACTGCACATTGTTTAAATTTAGAGAGAAATTAAAACATTTTCAGTGGGTATATATGTTTGTTTGTATCCAAGTGTTAAGAAGGACACATGAGGGATCTGGGTTATGGTGTAGTGAGGTAAGTCACCACATGTGACGCCAGCATCCTGAATTATATAGTGCTGATTCAAGGCCCAGCTACTTTGCTTCTGATGCAACTCACTTCTAATGTTCCTCCTGGGAAAGCAGAGGAAGAAAGCCAACTACCTGGCCTCCTGCTACCACATAGGAGACTTGGATGGAGTTGCATGTTCTTGGCTTTGACCATCTCTGGAGTGAACCAGTGGACAGAAGATACCTCTCTCTGTCTTTCCCTGTCCATCAGCCTTTGAAATAAATAAATCAATCTTTTAAAATAATGAAATATGAACTATTACTAGATTAGGAGTCTTTAATTGCTCCTCCGATGCAAACTGGCAACACTGTGTTTAGGGAGAAGCTACTATATAATTTAAGAAACAGCATTCTTGATATCACCTTAACTTTACAGTAAACATAAAGAAGAGTATCAGAGACCTATTTCTTATGACCCTATACAGATTGATGATATTATGTTAAGAACTGTGTCATGTGTGCCTATTGGTAATCAACAATATGTGTAGAATAGTACTGAAGAAGCAAAGACTAGGAGCCACCATTCAGAATAGGTTGAAAACACTTCAAAGGATAGGCTAAAGTAAAAATTATTACCAGTTTAATTTTAAATGGCAGTTTGTATGTAGATATACATATCTTCAGATGTAAAAGACCAATCAGATACTACATTTATAGAAAATACTAATTTATAAATATAGGAAAAAACTTACAAGATTCAAGTGAGAAAATTCTTTCATTCATTCATTTGAAATCTCTTTAATTTGTCCAATACCTGCCATATTTCTATGCCTAGGTTCTCAGCTCACTTTAGGAATATTCTTGGATTCTGCTTTCTAGTAGTTCTTCTGCAATTTATTGGCAGATGCACGTCATTAATCTATGTGAATTGTTTTTTAAAAAATCAAATATACCATTGCTTATGACCAAAGCCAAGAAAAACGTTTTCATCTATTTTAACTTAACTATTTCTCCTTGAATTTACTTAATAGATTTCTAAATAATAAGTATACAGCTGTTTCTTATCTCATCAATTTTGGACATCAGGCATTGGCCTTTCAACATAATTGAATATAAAAGGTATGTGTATCATCTTTAATCCATATTCAGTTTTTATTATGACAATGTAAATATCATTTGTTACTAAACTAAAGAACATACAATTCACTTCTTGCGTAATTTTCTTCATTATGCACGATTACCTATGAACTTCTAATTAATCATCTCACATTCTGTACAAACTCAAGTTATAAAAAGCACTGTTCCATTTTATTTCTTACAAAGTCAACTTGTTAATTTATGAGTTTCATTTTTTGTTTTCACTAAAGACATTGGAGGATAACACTCTGGAAAACTTATTTTTAAGACTGGATAAAGTAGCTGCTTTACTAAGACTCCTATTGACTGCTCCCTGGGAATTCCGTTTGTTGTTTCCTATTCTGGTCTTTGAGGGAATTCTGTGTATTTTTCTCTCCTTTCTAACCAACTTTATCAAGACCAATGAAGAAAAGGCAAGTCACCATACCAATGTTTTTCAATGGCATGAGAGGAGAGATGGACTGGTACATCAATTCATATGCTTTTCCAAACCATATAAAACAAGTACATCCATACTACATTTCAAAATGACAATGTCTCTCTTTGAAATTTTTAAGAGAACTACAATAAATAATATATGTTTGTACACAAATTAATGTACCTGAAGTACCTGGAAATATTTATAGATTTTAAAGTTTGAGACTTCATTACAAATTAAAGATGAAAATATGGGCCAGCGCTGTGGCTTAACAGGCTAATCCTCCGCCTTGCAGCGCTGGCACACGGGGTTCTAGTCCCGGTCGGGGCGCCAGATTCTATCCCGGTTGCCCCTCTTCCAGGCCAGCTCTCTGCTATGGCCCAGGAAGGCAGTGGAGGATGGCCCAAGTGCTTGGGCCCTGCACCCGCAAGGGAGACCAGGAGAAGCACCTGGCTCCTGGCTCCTGGCTCCTGGCTTCGGAGCGATGCGCCGGCCGCAGTGGCCATTGGAGGGTGAACCAACGGCAAAAAGGAAGACCTTTCTCTCTGTCTCTCTCTCTCACTATCCACTCTGCCTGTCAAAAAAAAAAAAAAAAAGAAGAAAGAAAATATGGTTAATCAAACCCTAAAAATTCAGTTTAGCTTTATTCCTAGTCCAAATTGTTTTACACTGTGTTAAGGCTTCCTTTGACTTCAAATTTGAATTTTGGTATTAATTTTTTTAGATAAAAACTGAATTCAGGGACCGGTGCTATGGCGCAGTGGGTAAAGTTGCTGCCTGCAGTGCCGGCGTCCCATACGGCTGTCAGTTCTAATCCCCGATGCTCCATTTCTGATCCAGCTCTCTGCTGTGGCCTGGCAAAGCAGTAGAACATGGTCCAAGTCCTTGGGCCCCTACACCCATGTGGAAGAATGGGAAGAAGCTCCTGGCTCCTGCTTCAGATTGGCCCAGCTCTGGCCGTTGCAGCCATCAGGGGAGTAAACCAGTGGATAGAAGATCTCTCTCTCTCTTTCTGCCCCTCCTTCTCTAACTCTGACTTTCAAATAAATAAATAAATCTCGAAAAAAAATTAATTCAACATGTAAAACAGCTAAAAGGAAGAGTAATAATAATTTATAGTCACCAAATATGAGAAGTCTTTCATTCTTAACAACTCATATTTCATCCCTAAACAAAATTTAAAAATATCTTAAACATATCTTACCTTCTTATTAGCATTCCTATAAATGGTAAGATTTATCTGATTAGCTTGTTCTAAATTATGATCATTTATTAGGAAAAAGACATAGCAAACACTTAAAGGTTTAAATGCATTACTCACCTATATTCCACCGTCTGTATTTTGCATCATCAAATTGTTGTCTTAAGACTAGAAAATCTATAACATCAGGCATATCGTGGTATCTAATTATAAAGAGAAAAATTCATTAGGACACACACTTAAAAATATCTAAAAGATATTCAAATTTATCTGAATCTTGAAAATGATCTACAATACTAAGAAATAATTGCCTCTTTCAACAGTTCTTACTTCATGGTAAATGATCCACCGGTCAGTTTACCAGTATCAGGATCAAGAAAAGCAAGTTTAAGGCAGCAAAGGGTAGGTAATCCCACTTCATACTTTATGCCGACTATTTTCATCAGTTCTTGTTCCTAAGAAAGATACAAAAAAACAGGAAACCATTTTTACAAAATAAACCACACAGACAAGAAAACAATTCAGAATTGCTTTAATCTTAATCTGGTGACTATTCTGTATGTATTTAAAAAATCATTGAGCTGGGGCCAACGCTGTGGCACAGAGGGTTAACACCCTGGCCTGAAGCACCCGCATCCCATATGGGCGCTGGTTGGAGACCCGGCTGCTCCACTTCCAATCCAGCTCTCTGCTGTGGCCTGGGAAAGCAGTAGAAGATGGCCCAAGTCCTTGGGCCCCTGCACCCACGTGGGAGATCCAAAAGAAGCTCCTGGCTTCAAACCCGCACAGCTCCAGCAGTTGTGGTCAATTGGGAAGTAAACCATCGGCTGGAAGATCTCTCTCTCCCTCTCTCTCTCTTCTCTGCGTCTCTACCTCTCCTCTGACTTGCAAATAAGTTTTTTTAAAAAATCACTGGACTATGTACAAAAATAATAAGTAAACACTACTGAAATGAGTTTTTAAATATAGTTCTAAAGACTGCTAGATAATTTTGAATTAATGCTAACAATTCTAGAAATATTCATCAAATTTATAAATTCAAATTTACTTGAAAAATCAGTATTGTCTAAATTTCACTGTAACAAAATTTTGTAGCCCATTTATACACTGTAGAATATAAACCCAATCCTGTGTGTCTTTAGGAAATAAACTATTCTTTATGACTGTTTCAATTAAGCAAAGTATCTTCACGATATAATGTTTCTTATAGTGAAATTAGTAGCACGTAATACACATTTTCATAATTGCACCTGTTGGGTCAATAGCCAAATAAAATCAATACCATACCCGTAGTTCCATTTTATGCCATGGCTGTTTTTTGGGATTAATACTATAAATTTTATTTTTCCGGGCCATTTCAACATATGCTTCATGTCCTTGCCGGAAATAATAAACCTAAAAAGTAAATAAAGTGATAATTTAAAAACTGATACATGTTTCTATTATAACCCAAAATGCAAAGTATCAGCTAAAATTGCAGAGAAATATGAAGTCCTTTGAGCTACAGAAATTCAAATATTGATTTTTTTTCTAATTCCATTCTTCAAGCTATTCAAATGTTTTCTGAAGTATTCTGTTATAA
Source organism: Lepus europaeus (assembly GCF_033115175.1). NCBI lineage: Eukaryota > Metazoa > Chordata > Mammalia > Lagomorpha > Leporidae > Lepus > Lepus europaeus. Next base: position 75,986,185 of record NC_084829.1, read on the forward strand.
CATCACCTTGGTTATACACTTAGAAGTTGAGTTTTTTTTTTTTAGATTTACTATTTTTTTCTTGGATTCCAAGTAAGCTTACTTTGCATAATAAATTTAAAACTACAACAAGAGTTCATAAGTTTATCACTCATTGAATTCTGTTCTCCTCTTCCAATCCAGTTCTCTGCTATGGCCTGGGAAAGCAGTAGAAAACAGCCCAAGTGCTTGGGCCTTTGCACCTGCATGGGAGACCCTTAAGAGGCTCCTGGCTTTGGGTCAGCACAGCTCCAGCCGTTGTGGCCAATTCGGGAACAAACCAGTGGATGTAGGATGACCTCTCTCTCTTTCTGCCTCTCATTCTTTCTCTGTGTAACTGACTTTCAAATAAATAAATAAAAATCTTTAATTAAAAAAATAGTAATCATCTTAAAAAAATGCTATTAAGATCTAAGTAACATTTTGAAACAGTCACTATCATAAATTTTCATTCTATTAATCATTGCTTGAGTTGTCTGGAACTTCAAATAAGGAAATCATAAATGAGGACTTAACTGTTCAACCCTCAGCAACTAAAAAGATAACTTAAAATATTTAGATAGGATATCATTCAATATGGTATTACAAAGTTTCTGGTCATCTTGAAAATACATTAAATATAATTCAGTCTCTTAATGCAGGTCTGTAAGATCTATCATCATACTATACTGTAATACTGCACTTTGAGGCAAGTACGGTCTCTAAATAAATTATTTCAGACTGTTCTCTACACTTACTCTTGCATTAAGAAGTTTCTGTTTCTCTTTTTTTAATGTCAATTATCACTTTATACTGCTAATTAGCATGCTTGGCTAGAAGAGCCTTTGTTTCACTGCCTAATTTACCACTACCATTTTGTTGAGACGCCAAATAACACTGCCTATTCAACTGTGTATGAGGCACAAAATTTGAGTAAAAAATCTTAATCTAAGTCCTTATATTTCCATTCTAAATAAAGAAGTACATAGTTCAAACTGAATGGTACCAATCAAATTTTCTTAAAGGTGAAATAAAATATTACATCCTAATATTATAGATTTTTGGTAAATGAAACTTTTTGAAATTAAATTAAATGAAAATAAAGTTCTAAATCTTATTTTTAAACATGCTATACATTTAAATCTTAAACAAGAAAAATGAATGTATTTTAATTTAAGGAAACAATAAAACTTTACTAAAAAATACATACCAGTTTTTAATATCCTAACAAAACTTCTTTTCTCTTACATAGTATACAGATTTACTACAGAAATACTCAGAATATTCTCTAAAAAGATTATCATTAGATCTTTCCTCCTAATTGTACTTTCTCCAGAGCTACATCTAGAATGAGCTACTTGTATAAAACTGTTAAAATTTTCTAGGGTTCTGTTACAAGAGAGATTAAAAAATGTGTAAAGCTGCTACTTGAAAAAAAAAAAAAAGAAAACAAATAATTTGAAAGTTTAAAAGTACCTCATCACCCATCTGTGGCACAAATGGACATCTTCGGGGAATAGTATCTGTAATCCATGTTGAAGGTAACCATTCTTCCAATGTCAAACCATTTTCAGTTAATTCTCCCACAGCCAATCTCTAAGAAAGTTTAGAACATTGTGAAGTAATATCATAACTTCAAACTAGAGGTGGTTAAACAAATGATAGGGGACATTTGTATATTTTCTCTAAACATTATAAAACAATTTGGAAAAAACTGGCAACAGAATTTTTCAATCTCTCCAAATCACTGCATAAAAAGAGAACCAGAAAGTAAAATCAAAACTTACAACTTTCACAAAACTAGATAACAAAGATATCTACACAAACTTTGAAGTACAAGTCTGTGTAGTCTTTTCTCTTAAAAATAACTATCAATTTTAAAAATATTCCACATGACAAACCAACACATGCTTCAGTTTTTAAAAACAAAAAATCCTTCTAGTCTTAATACTATGCAGTAACAACTAAACAAAATATTCTCATAGCGTTTAAGTAACACAAGATACAGAAGACTAATTATTTCCACATGCTGGGCATTACACTTCTACATAACCAGAGAAAGTCCTCTCCTCTTTTGAAAGTAGTTATTTCACACTCTTGATTCAACTTAAGCTTTTAAAATAAATACAAAAGGCAGGTTTTTCCCAAACAAATGTTACCAAGCCAAGTTACTTTGTAGTTCTCATAGATTAAAAAACCCATGCCTCCCAGTTCCAGTCCCGGCTGCTCCATTTCCCATCCAGATACCTGCTAATGCACCTAGGAAAGCAGTGGGAGACCTGGAAGAAGCTCCTGGCTCCTGGCTTTGGATCAACCCAGCTCTGTTTTGGGCATTTGGGGAGAGAAAAGTGGATGAAAGACCTCTCTCTCTCTGTCTACAGCTAACACTTTTAAATTTAAAAAAAAAAAAAAAAAAAAATTCTTTAAAAAAAAAAGCATGCCTCTGAGAAAAACTTGTTTAACTTTGTGTTTAACTTTATGTCACATATAAGTGGGTTTAGTCTTAGGGAAAATGGACTAAAAACAGTTTTTGAGATTTATTATTTATAACTGGAGAAATTTTATGCAATTAATTAAAAATGTTCTGTTTCAGTACAGTAAGACTTCTAAATTTTATTGTTTTTCAAAAAACATTTCGTTATGAAAGTTCACTATAAGAAGGAATGTGGTATCAAAGCACATTACTTGAAGTAGATACTACCATATATAGCTACTTCATAACATTCACTTTTTGCTTCTTCTTATTAACCAAATTGTGCTTTTTCTCAAACGTACCATGAACATTCTCACCTTGGAGCGTTACAGAAGATGGGTAAAGGCCTTCGTTATTTAGTGTATGTAAGAGGAATCCTAGAGTGATATGATCCAACTTTGATTTTAAAAGGATCATTCTGAATGCATCAGAATAGAAAACAGAAAATCATGGTCCATAACCTGAGTCCAGGCTACCAACTCTTAATAAATCTTTTTATAAATCTTTTAATAAACCAAATTTTATGGAAACAGCCATACCCATCTGTTTATGTATTATCTATGGCTGCTTTCAGGCTATCACATTAGAGTAGCTATCCTTGTACAGGAAAAGTTGATCAACCCCTGCTTTAAAAAACAGACCCCAGTGAGAAATGGATAGAAGCAGCAAGACAGAGAGGAGGTTACATAATAATACAAATGAAAGCTCATGGTGGCTCCTATTACCTTGATAACAACGAAGTGGTAAAAAACAGTCAAGTGTTAAACACATTTAGAAGACAGAGCCATGACACCTCCCCAGTAGATTAAATGTCAAATATGAGACAAAAAACGCAATTAAGGTTAACTTCAGGAGTTTAGGTATAAATAAAGATGAAGTTGCCATCACCAAATGAGGAAGGCATGGAAGAGAAAGCATGGAAGGCTTTTGAGAAGAAAGCTTAGGAAGTAAGTTTTATGTGTGTTAGAATTGAGATACAATATTAAGTCAAATAATATCTAAATAGTAATTCATAAACAGGTATTAGATAATCATTGTGTTATGTACTATGTATATTAAAGAGTTAGTTCCTACAACCCTGGAATTTCCACAGTGATTTATTCAGAGTAGCTTTGATTTTATTAGTTTTATCTACTCAGGTTCTGAGCATGAGTTTGTTTGAAAAATATTTTGATAAAAAGAAAAAAGAAAAGTTTGAAAATCATATAATTATGGACCATTAAATGCACTATGTACTTCTCCTAAGGAGGGTACTGAAATTGACTATGATAACTAATAATTCTTAAATGAAGACAGGTAGGCTGCATATTAAATAGGAACAATGACTAGAATTTTAAGACTTTGGTGTCACTAAAGAAATCACTACAATGACAAATCTTATTATTCAATAATTCTTGGATAACCTAGAATTTTGACTAAAGCACATTTCTGTTGCTTAGTACTTAAAACCATTAAGCGTTTGCACTAACTTTCAATTTCAACATTTCAGATTTTTTAAAAATTATAAATGTACAGGTGATTGATTTGACATCCATGGGAAATGCTTCCAGGCCCATATATCTTACTTCTTCTAGGAAACCTTACCTGAAATCCTAACATAAGATTCCACCACCACACCCATCTGATGGTTCACTCCACAATTATCTGTAATGGCCTGGGTTGGGCCAGGACAAAGTCAGGAGCTAGGAATTCAATCCAAGTCTCTAATATATAGGCATGACCCATAACTACTACTTCCCAAGGTGCACATTAACAGGACAGTGGAACTCAGATACTCCAATATGGTGATGCAAGCATCTTAACCAATTTTTTTTTTTTTTTTTTGACAGGCAGAGTTAGACAGTGAGAGAGAAGGAGACAGAGAGAAAAGTCTTCCTTCCATTGGCTCACCCCCCAAAATGGCCGCCACGGCTGGCACACTGCGCTGATCCCAAGCCAGGAGCCAGGTGCTTCCTCCTGGTCTCCCATGCTGGTGCAGGGCCCAAGGACCTGGGCCATCCTCCACTGCCTTGCTGGCCACAGCAGAGAGCTGGCCTGAAAAAGGTGCAACCAGGACAGAATCCAGCGCCCCAACCGGGACTGGAACCTGGTGTGCCGGCGCCGCAGGCAGAGCCTAGTGAGCCGCGGCACCGGCCTTAACCAATGTCTTAACTGCTAGGCCAAATGCCTGCCATCTCCCTTTTTGTGTTATTATCCATCTTAAAATTATCTTAAAAAAAAAAAAACCTGGTGTTAAATTGGAAATGGCATAGAAAATTAATTTAAAAAAAAATATTATGTAGGATCTCTGTCTTTAATGTGCTGTACACTGTTATTTAATGTTATAACTAGTACTCCAACAGTATTTTTTTCACTTTGTGTTGCTATATGGGGGCAAACTGTTGAAATCTTTACCTAATATATACTAAACTGATCTTCTGTATATAAAGAGAATTGAAAATGAATCTTGATGTGAATGGAAGGGGAGAGGGAGCGGGAAAGGGGAGGGTTGCGGGTGGGAGGGAAGTTATCGGGGTAGGGCGGAAGCCATTGTAACCCATAAGCTGTACTTTGGAAATTTATATTCATTAAATAAAAGTTTAATAAATGAAAAAAAATTATCCATCTTAAAATTGAATACATTATTACAAACATATTAATAGATGAGATGGCATATCATCTTTTCTCCATTTTTATTTTAGGGTATTTAAGTTTTTATCTACCATAATACTTAGTTAGTATGCGATACATATTGGCTTCTTTCAGAGTTCCTAATGACCTAAGAGATACATATAATGTGTCATCTGAGATGACTTTACTGTATCTTTAGAGAAGTCTATTTTGTTGTTTTAGTTTTTATTTATTTGAGGGCTCAAGAGAGACAAAGAGAACTCCCAACCACTGGCTCATTCCCCAAATGCCCCAAAATCCAGAGCTGTAGCCAGAAGCAGAGAACACAATCCATGCCTCTCTTCTGAGTAGCAGGAATCCTTAATTGAGCCATCACTACTGCCTCCACAGGGCTGCATTGGCAGGAGGCTGCAATCAGGAACTTAAGGTGGGAATCTAATCCAAGGGCTCTGATATGGGACATGGACACCTTAACTGCTAGGCTAAATGTCAACTTCCAAGAATTCTATTTTTAACAAGCATTTTCTATAATGGCCTGTTTTGTTTAATTAATTAAAAAAAATTTAGTCATGGAAAATGTTTCTATTATTTTCACACATACAGTTAATGTATACCAATCATTTAATGAAATTTCCATTGTTTTCCATCTATTTTATGCACAACATGGAAATTGTTAGTTTTTATTTGATATAACTGGAGGACAAAGTTGTAAGAACAACTCGACTTATTGTTAGATCCACTGATAGGCCTGTGAAAAAAATTCAAACTAAAGAAAATACTGTATAAATCAAATCTTATGATATTTAAAAGCAGGTAGATTCTGTTGTAACATCTTTTCACAGAAGAACAATTGAATTAAAATATACTAAACAGTTATAGTGAGTCCAAATACGGCACTAGCATGTGGAAGCCCATGGTGTTAGTTCATAGACAACTATCAAATCAAAGGAGGCAGGGTGAAGTGAATTGTACTTTTGGGACAAAAGAATTATATCATCACCATGACTTTTCACTGGTAAACCTCAAAAGTTCCTTAAACGACCTTAAAGAGTAGATATTTAGCCTAGTGGTTAAGATGACGCTGTCCCACACTGTGGGGCCTAGATTTGAATCCTGGTTCCAGCTTCTGACTCAAATTTCCTACTAATGCAGACCCTGCCAGGCAGTGGTGACAACTCAAGGCATTGGGTTCCTGAATTAAGTTACTGATTTCTCACCCCTGGCTGTGGCAGGCGTTTGGAGAGTTCACAGGTGAAAGAAGCACTCATTCACTGTCTCTCTTGGTTTCTCAAAGTAAAAGTCATGAGATGGAAAAGAATATTTACTTTATTATCCAAATACATGGCTAAATAAGTTTTATTTAACCAATCTTTCTATCACATAAAATAATGTATCATCACTGAAAAGGCAGAAAATTGCAGGCAAATGTATAACATGGTCTTTGGTAAAGCTTCCCCCAGAGCAAAGTAAAGGAAGCAAGAAGTTGAAACAAACAAGAATTCAACCAATTCAGAAAAAATAAACACTTAAAAACAAGACAGGTGTATTCTTATACTTTTTCAAAGCTTGGTGGGGATAAAGACAATTGAGTCTTTTATTAAGTAATTCTACAAATCACAATTTATTAATTCCTAAAATAGTAGAGATATTTTCCCTTTGTTTAACCAAATATGCTTCCCATTTATAGTCTTCTGGGTAGTAGAAAACATGGCTCACATTTTGCCTCTACATCAAAGCAAAAGTTAAACAGTATTTTCATTCCCAGGTTAAAGAATTTTAACTCCATTGGATCTGATAGATTTTCTTACTTTTACTGATATTCATTTCTTATTTTCTCTGCTAATTATCCACAGATTTAACATGAAGTAATCAATACTTCTACTGATTTAAGGATTGAAAAATTATGCCTTCAAAGCAGTGTAAATTAATGAAGCCCTGTTAGAATAAGCCTATTTTATCTCACTTTGGATTTGTATTTGTTTTGTGATCAACCACAAAAAGTTATGTCAATTTTACTGCATGTAATGTTCTCTCTAAACTTTATTTTCAGCAATGTCAATTAATAAGGATGGCTAAACATGCAGGCAATTAATAGACTAACAAAATCTGTGTTTTTACCATTACATGTTTTACATCAAAAAATGAGTAATTTCACTGACCTGTCAAGAAAAATGTGATCATGCTTTAAGATTAAATGCTCAATATTTAGAATATGGTATGTAAGTAAATTATCTTACAAGCTAAGCATCTGAAAACTTAAGTAAACTAAATATATTTCAATATACCTTATTTTACTATTGTATACATCTGAGTTTTTCCTAATACTACTTGAATATTATTAAATGCACTTATAAGTACATGCTTTGGAGGCTGCAATGTCACCCAGATTAAGCTGCTGCTACTTCTGGAGCTGGCATTCCGTAATAGAGTACTGGCCTGCCTGGCCCAGCCGCAGCCATTGCGGTCATTTACGGACTGCACCAGTGGATAGATGATCTCTCTATCTCTCCCCACCCTCTTCCATAACTCTTTCAAGTAAATAAAAAAAAAAAATCACACTTTATTTAAGTGTGCTTTAAGGAATTTTCATAGAAAATACTAAATTTATAATTTTAAAAAAATCAACCTTCTGTTTTCTTTCTTTGGGCTTCTTTTTCTTTGGTGATACTGGTCCATCTTTTTCTTCACTTCCTTTTTTCCTTTCTTTTTTAATCTGTTTTTGCTTCTGTTTTTCAGATTCTTCTTCTTCATCTGAACTGGTCTCTGCTTTCTTGGTTTTATGCTTAGGAACTTTCTTTGGTGGTTGCAGATTTATTCCTGCATCTGCTGTCCAGTCAGAGTAATCACTAGAGTAGTCACTACAAGGAGAGAAGAGATTTTAAAATTTTCAAGATTTTGTTTTGTACAAAGGAAAATAAAGATAATAAGGGATTACAGAATAGTAATGAATTAAAAAATATTTCCCTTTTAACTAATGTTCAAAAGTTTCTTAAAGTTGTGTAGGCTTTATTTAACATCTCAAAAGTAAAATGAAGAAAAATAGGGCCACAGGTTTAAGTGAAAAAACAAACTTATGTACTTTTTATGATTTTAAAAAAATGATACCCAAGTGACACACTTGTTAAAAATAGGTGTGTGTGGTGGGGCCAGCACTGTGGCTCAGCAAGTAAGACTGCTGCCTACAGTGCCAGCATCCCACATGGGTGCTAGTTCGAGTGCTGGCTGCTCCACTTCAGAACCAGCTCTCTGCTATATCTTGGGAAAGCAGTGGAAGTGAGCCCAAGTCCTAGGGCCCCTGAATCCACACAGGAGACCCAAAAGAAGTTCCTGGCCTCTGGCTTTGGATCGGCACAGCTCCAGCCACTGTGGTCATCTGGGGAGTCAACCAGCCGATGGAAAGACACCCCGCCCCGGTTTCTGCCTCTTAGATAAATAAATAGACCTTGGGGCCGGCTCCGTGGCTCACTTGGTTAATCCTCCACCTACGGCGCCGGCCTCCCATGTGGGTGCCAGCTTCTACTCCCAGTTGCTCCTCTTCCAGTCTTGCTCTCTGCTGTGGTCCAGGAGGGCAGTAGAGGATGGCCCAGGTGCTTGGGCCCCTGCACCCACATGGGAGACCAAGAAGAAGCACCTGGCTCCTGGCTTCAGATCAACATAGCGCCGGCCGTAGTGGCCATTTTGGGGGTGAGCCAATGGAAGGAAGACCTTTCTCTCTGTCTCTCTCTCTCACTGTCTATAACTCTGTCAAATAAATAGAAAAAAATTTTTAAAAAAAATTTTTTAAAAAAAGACTATGTCACATACAAAAAGAAGAAGGATTGGTGGCAGATTGTTACCTTCCTCAATTCTTGAACGAGTAGAGAAACAGCCCTGATAAGCCTAACAGATGTCAACACTGAGGAGGAGACAGGAGCTTTCCTTTTTAGAGGGGGTGCTGGGAGTTCTTAACATGGACAGCTCCCAAAGCACAGCCGTGGTGCTCTCATGTTAGCTTAGTACTCAGTGGAAAGGCTGAGCTTACAAACTTTATTTAACATGTAAAGAAAATAAACTTTCTTTACATAAAATTATCTATAACTTAGGTGTGGATCATATGGTTTAAAGCACTGCATGCTCAGAAAAATACAAGCCTTAGTATTTAACCAATCATATTTGCCACTTCTTTCCAGTGCATTTTCAGACATACACTTTACTAAGCTGATGTTATGACAAAAAAAAAAAAAACACAACTTAACTATCTATTGTTTTAATTTTAGTAGATGAGAATATTTAATTATTTATTTTGTAGTTTTATAAATAAAAATGCCTTAAAGGAACCCAAGCTATACTGTTAAAAGCAACCATGTGACTAGTTTTAAATTTTATGTCCTCACAGATCTAAAAATATTGCTGATAACATGGTGAAGACAGTTTTGTGCATGTGAGTTTAATACTGCCATCACTACCCTTCTTCAAATCTTCTAAAGGTATTTACCTAAAATCTCCCCAAGAATAATCAAATGCAAAAATCAAATAATTATAATGTTTCTAGTGTGATTTCATAAAATTAAAAATGATAACAGTGCTAAAATTTATTAATATTTATAAGAATTTTGATCCACAAAATAAGCCATATGGGCTCAGTTAACATAAAGGAAAAAGAGCTTGGGATTATTAAACAATGTTGTAAGGATGACCATAGCAGTATGGAATTAAAAGGGACAATTTTTAAAAATGAGTCAAAATTCACATCAAACGATCCAAAGACATAGTCAACTGCAGCCAGAGACCCTGCTATTAGCCCTGTAAGAAAATTAACTTCTGAAATGATTCCAGTAAAAGCCAATTACATCTTTTTGACAGACTTCAAGTGATAAATTAAGTATGGAAACTCACATAGGATGATAGAACTCAAAATAATCCTCATGTTTCTTTGACACTTTCCAGAGAACGTTCTGGTGTCTTAGAAACAATAAGCACAGGGTCTGGTGCTGGGGCTTAACGGGTAAAGCTGCTACCTACAGTGCTGGCATCCCCATATGGGTGCCAGTTCAAGTCGTGGCTACTCCACTTCCCATCCAGCTTTCTGCAATGGCCTGGGAAAGTAGGCTTTTCAAATAAATAAATAGGCTTTACAAATAAATAAATAATTCTTAAAGAAATAAAAAAATCAGCCTCATAGCAATGTGGATCACTGGAATAATCCATACTTGCACTGTTAAATATTTATCTTTCATTTTGCTAGAAGACAATATTACTAGTAGTATTGTACAAATAATTTATGTAAGGTAGTTAATTCTACAACAGCTAATTACTTTTCATAATTTCATGCTTAAATATTTCTCCAAGTTAATCATGAAACCAGTCTGTGATTCAGTATCATAATAACAGCACTGAGAAAACAGAATCCCAAGTAACAAGATAAAGCATTTTTCAGATCTGATCGCAATTACCAAAAAAATTTCTTATATATAAAAAATGTCAGGAAGAAAATCTAAATTTTGTATAACTTAAGCAATCTCTGAAAAATTAACTTTAAACCATATAAGACTTTAAAATGTGTTGCTGGTTAAAAAAGGAATCTTCAGCTTTCTAAAAATTTTATGTAACATTTGGAGAAATAAAAATTCATTCACTTACCTAGAACTGCCATCACTGTGCCACGCTCTCTCTTCTTCTTCTGATGTTCCACCACTGACAGCAACTACTTCACCTTCCTAAGAAAAATTGCATACACATTAACACATAATTTTAGAAAACAACATTCTATGGTTATAGAAAATATCAATGACCTAATAACAGTAATAGATATTTAAATGAAAACCTTACTTATAAAACACAGCTTTTGTATACAAAAAGTGAGACTATAAAAAGGCATGCTTATGGATAATAGATTCAGAATAATTTCTCAGATTAACAATTTTAAAGCTTCATAATGTGTATCTTCTAGATTGAAAATCAATTCCATAGTTTATACAAAAATTAATTTTTACTTCTTCAGTCTTAAAATTTTTTAAAATTTATTTTTCATTTATTTGAAAGGCAAAGAGACAAAGACAGAGATCTCCCATCTTCTGGTTCACTCCCCAGAAGTCTACAATAGCTGGAGCTGGGCCAGGTGAAAGGCAGGAATCGAACTCGCATCTGGGTTGGCAGAAACCTAGAATCTTGAGAATACTTGAGCCATCACCTGCTGATTCCTGGGGTATGCATTAACAGGAAATTGGATTGGAGGCAGAAATGGAACTTGAACCAGGCACACTGATATGGGACTCAAATATGGCAAGCTGTGTCTTAACCGCTGTGCCAAATGCCTGCCCTTTCCTAGATCTTTTTTTAAAAATTGAACTTTTTTTTCTGTAGTTGCTTTGAGAAGCATATTTATGTTCTATTTACTATTACTACTATTTAAATAGTTTTACACATGGAAAATGATATTCTACATCTGGTCTTAGTTTATCTAAATAGTAGAGGATTTAATAATACCCAGACACTCTTTATTAAATATTCTTGAGTCAGTGTAGGATAATATTTATCAAGGCATTTTTTTCATAAAAGTTGGGAGTTCTGAATCACAAAATCTTAACACTTCTTTCTTGCTCAAATAAACTTTTTGCTCCAATTAACAATAAACTCTTATTTATTAAGCTTTTATATCAGAAACTATTTTAAAATATACAAGGTAACACAACTAATAAGAAATAAGGCTTAATTAGAATGTACATTATTTCAGCCTAAATTACCCAGGAATTTCTGCAAAAATGATAGAGTTATTACTTGTTGGACACATTCAAAACATTTTCCAAGAGGTCAATGGAATGTATTCCTTTACCATTTTAATAAAAATCATATATTCTGGGAAAAAGATTTTTCATCCTGATGTCTTAATGAAGACTGAATTATATGACAATTCCACAGAATTGTGAAAAGATCAAAATCCATTAGGTATTTTAACTAGCAAATTTAATTTCTGCTCAATGTAACCAAAATATAAACAAGTGATAGAATTATTCTCACATTTCATGTTATTTCCTTAAATGCTGAGAAAAGAAACAGGTGTACTTCTATATTTTAAATACAGAACAATGAAGTACAAAGTATCTGAACAAAAAACACCAAGATTCTTTCCATTAATGAGTAAGTTGTGCCAAAGTTATTCTGTTCTCAATATACTCCTCTAGAAATTTATTTAACTCCTCTCAGAGGACAAATAAAAAGACTACATATACAAAAGTTCTTCAAAAAATTTATGGAATAATGAAATTAAAAGTTAAGTTTATTCCAGTGCAAAAAGTTTTGAAATCCATGTATAGAAGGAGTCTTCAAACAACTCATGGAAAATGTGTATTATGAAGAAATTACACATTAGTGTCAAGATTTTTTGGCACCAAAATTAACCTTTTAATTACATTTTCCATGTACTTTCTAAAGTATCATCATATTTTGCTTTGTATGAGCACAAATTGTAATGTGTTTTATGTTATAAGTAAATTTTGTCTTTTTTGCCAGAATGAATACACCATTTTGACTTAGCTTTATTAGGACTTGACATTATTGAAGTGTAACTTTTAATCTGTGGTTAGAATTTCAGAATACTGCTTTGTCCAAAGAGAATACATTTACAGAATTTTCATATATGTGTAACATTGCAAACTACAACAAGGCTTCAAAAGTCTGAGGCAGTCATCAAGGATAACTGAATCTATGACTGATTGTGGGGAAGGGAAAGTAAGAGATGATGAAGGTAAGAGACAGGAAAGGATATGGTCATAAATGCCAGATAAGAATGGTTTGTGATTACAAATTTATTGCCTTTGATGAAAAATGTATAATTTAATAAGGCCAATATTTATGGAAATAATTTTGTGTAAGGAGTATTGAAAAATTACATTTAGATGCTTACTAAAGCATCACAGTACCTTTTAAAGAACTTGGATTTAAAGTAAAAGGAAGCTCCATTTAATCCCTGCTCTACCATTTTAACAGGTAAATACATGATCTAAATAAACATTTTTAAACCTCAGAATCCGTACATATAAGATGAGAAAAGTTCATATGTATTTGTCTTATGGACTTGAGATTAAGAATGTGTGTGCCTTGCCTGGAAATAGGTCTAAGAAGCTAACAGTAAACTTTAAGACTTAAAATGTATGTTTAAGTTTATCTGTATCATATTCAGTTATTAAAAATAAGTAAAAATGAAAACAGATATTTATTACAATGGTGAAATCTTACATCTGAAGAACTAGTGCCATTTTCAACCTCTTCTGAGGGTCTAGAAGTTTCTTCCAGGGCAGATCTTGTACGGTAATTGTGTTGATTAGTCTGTTGCTTTTTGGATTCTCCAAGATCTAAGAAATGTTCATGAGCATGATTCTGGGAAAAAAGTAAATTATTAAAGAGTAGTCTTTTTAATTTGAGAGTTAATTTTTCAGTCATAAAAAACTTATACGTATTTATATTATCACTTAAATAGAATAATTATGTACCAACTCAATTTCCATATTACATTAAATTAAATCACAGGCTTATTATGCTATGTTGAAATTCACTTGCTGATTGAGGCTGAGATAAACTGGAAACCAAAATGGTCATCACATAGCTATCCTGCCACTTTGAGGCTAGGATACCAAGTGACTTTCCAGTTCAACATGATCACTGACAGAAAATCAACAAGAATTTACCCCTGGAAAATTAAACTACACAATCTCAAAAACTAAGAATCACTGACATGGAGTCTTAAATTTGGAGGAAAAAAAAATGACAGCAGGCTTATCACATAAATTAAAATGTGTATTTGTGATCTGAAAGATAAAAAAGAGGCTAACATGTATTCAAAGCTTAAAACCAAAATAAAACCAGCTTTCAGAGCATTCAAAGAAATGAAAGAAAAATCTCCATTTGGACATATCATAGTCAAACTTGAGAATATAAAAAATAAAACACTGAAAAGAAAACACTAGAGATTGCCTTCAATGAAACAAGGAGACTGACTTTATCAGCATACAAAAAGAAAAAGGAATACTGCCTTTAGATTGTTAACAGAGAATAACTTTGAACTTTGTATTACTGATCCTAAAAAGTGAAATTTTCACCAAAATAGGACACAAGATTTACCTCACATACATGTATATTCTCTAAAAGAACTACTGGACAGGTGTTTTGCACAGTGGTTAACATGTCACTTGAAATGCTTACATGCCATATTAGAGTGCCTGGTTCCTGGCTCTGCTTCGGGACGCAAGCAATGGTTAAAATACTTGGGTCTATATATCCCGTATGAGAGACACCAACTGAGTTCCAGGCTCCTGGCTTTGTTCTGGTCTAGCCCTGGTTTTAGAAGGCAGTTGTAGAGTGAACTAGAGGATAGAACAACTCTCTCTTTCCTTGCCTTTCATTTTTGTTTGTTTTTTAAATAATTTTTAAGATTTATTTATTTGAAAGGCAGAGTTACAGAGGCAGAGAGAGAAAGAGATCTTCTATCTGCTTGCTGGTTTACTCTCCATATGGCCTCAAAGGCAGGACCTCGGCCAACCTGAAGCTTCTTCCAGGTCTCCCACATGGGTGCAGGGCCCAAGGACTTGGGCCATCTTCCATTGCTTTCCCGGCTGTATTAGCAGAAAGTTAGATTAAAAGTAGAGCAGCCAGGACTCGAATTAGTGCCCATACGGGATGCTGACACTGCAGGTGGCAACTTTACTTGCTATGTCATAGCACCAGGCACTCTCCCTGCTTTTCAAATAAATATTTAAAAGTAAAAGAAGTATTGAAGAGTTTCATAATTTTGTAAACATTTTGAAAAATATGGAAAGGTATAAAAAAGAAATGATGTTCAATTATAATCACAAATTTTGACTCATTGTGAAGAATTTATTGTGTTTCTTCATTTAACAAATATTTCTATTTACTCAAATCTGTCATTAAAACTGTGATTAATTGCATTTTATAATGCATTATCTCCAACCTGACACTTATATAAAATAAATTCCATGTGAGAGAAAATAAATATTTCTAATGTATTAATAAATAATGCAGTGGAAAAAATAGTCAGTTATCAACATCTGTTCTCTCCTCCACAAAAAAATTGCTTTATTGGACTATAATATGCCTAAGTTTTGGCCAGTGGAACATCTGGCACCATATTGGAGAGGAACATCAAGTAACCTTCGCAGGGAGAAAGTATGTGGCCTTTGCACCTTCCTCTTTTGACTTATCCCCCATTGTACCACCTTTTAAAAAAAAAGATTTGTTTGAAAGGCAGAGAGACAGAGAGAGGGGCGGGGGGACAGAGACATTTATCTTCCACCTGCTGGCTCACTTCTCAAATGTCCACAGTAGCCAGGGGTAAGCCAGGCTGAAAGCAGGAGCCTGGAACTCCATTTAGACCTCTAAACATGGGGGGCAAGATTCAACTGACTTGTGCAATCTTCTGCGACCTTTCCAGGCACATTAGCAGGAAGCTGTAACAGAAGCACAGTAGACTAGACTCTCCAATAAATATAGGATGCTAGGGTCCCAAACAAAAGCTTAACTCACTGAGCCAAAACACCTGCCCCAATCCTGCAAACTTATATGAGGACATTCTTATCTTCAGGCATGAAGTCAAATCTAGGAGGATTAGAGAAATGAAAGAGCTTGTCTTTGACACTGAGGGCACCACATCAGGCCTGGACAACCTACCAAGGCTTTTACATGAGAAAGAGTAACTATTTAAGGCACTGGGTCAGAAGAACAGTTAATTTTTCTTTTTTTAAATCATCGCTTAAATGATGACTTGGACCTAAAACAAGTTTCATATAGGTTTTTTCACAAGCTGAGTAGTTTCCAAAAAAAATAAAAAATGGATACATGAGATTCTTCACTATCAGAGGAGTCCATATATTGAAATCCACTGGATTCTAAAGTATTTTCGGGGGAAATGATAGAGAAATAAATTAGAATAAAACAAATACAGAAATAGAAAATAACATTTTTATAGCAGCATTAGCTGACTGATTATCTAGAATAACAAAAATGCAAAAAAAAAAATAGGAAAAAAAAGTTTTACATGGGAAACCAATGCAGAACTAAAAAGAACTCTTAGGCATATGTAGGAATTTATTAGATTTACTGAATATATAAGAATTGGCATTGGAAAAAAGTATGCTAGAAGGCAGGAAATTTAGAACTATAGTTTCAAATGGTAAATCACAGATAATCCAAATACATAATTAAAAATTAGCTACAATAAGTTTATTGCACTAATTACCTTACTTGTAATATTAACATATTTACTTACAATAAGGGGCCTAAAATGGTCATCATGCTTACTACACTAATATTAAACATGTCAAAATAATCAACTTTACCTTTGAAATAGTGGGTATTTTGTTTTCTTTTGGAACTGTTAAGTGTTTTCTTTTCTCTTCTGATCTGTAAGTCTTTATTTCTTCTTCTCCTTTTGCAGTTCTCCATTCTTCTTGCCTACTAAAAAGAGAATATTAGAAGTTATACAAATTAATCTATAATATTACAGCTGACTGTCCCCAAAACAAATATTAAACATCAGGAAAAGAATGCCATTCCTGCTGTTTTCTTTCCAGATGGAAAAAAAAGATTTATTTATTTATTTGAAAGCCAGAGTTACACAGAGAGAGGCGGAGAGGCAGAGAGAGAGAGAGAGAGAGAGGTCTTTTTTGTTTGCTGCTTTAGTCTCCAATTGGCGAAAACAGCCGGAGCTGTGCTGATCCAAAGCCAGAAGCCAGGAGCTTCTTCTGGGTCTCCTACTAGGATGCAGGTGCCCAAGGACTTGGGCCATTTTCTACTGCTTTCCCAGGCCCTGGCAGAGAGCTGGACTGGAAGTGGAGCAGCGGGTTTTAAACCAGCACCCATATGGGATGCTGGCACTGCAGGTGGAGACTTAACCCGCTACACCACAGCACCAGCCCCGATTTCTGAGTTTCAACTCACATGTTTTGGGCTTGAGATATCTGGCAATTAAATCATGAAATACAAGAAACACAGAACTCTGCCCACTTGAACTTCGTATTATTGTTTCTGCTATAGTCTTTGGCAAATGAAGCACTAGTTTCTAGGAACAGTTATTCCTTCACTAACCACTCAAAGTGTGAAATTAGATTTTTTTTTTTAATTGGGTGAGTATAGATCTTCTGCTTTGAAAACACTGTGTGGCAGATAGTGCAATCTTTTAAAGATGAGGCGTAACAGTCTTGAAGCTGAAATGGTAACTCTCAAAGCTATGAAAAAATAAAGATTAGGCTTCAACTTTCAGAAAAAAACTTCAATTCTACCCAAACATCTAGGTGAAACTGAAGAGAAGTTGAGAAATATTAATTTTGAAATTTAATTTTTTTTTTTTTGACAGGCAGAGTTAGACAGTGAGAAGAAAGACAGAGAGAAAAGTCCTCTTTTTTCCGTTGGTTCACCCCCAAAATGGCTGTCACGGCCGGCGCACTGCGCCGATCCGAAGCCAGAAGCCAGGTGCTTCCTCCTGGTCTCCCATGTAGGTGCAGGGCCCAAGCACTTGGGCCATCCTCCACTGCGTTCCCAGGCCACAGCAGAGAGCTGGACTGGAAGAGGAGCAACCGGGACTAGAACCCGGGGTACCGGGCAGGCGGAGGATTAGCCAAGTGAGCCACGGCGCTGGCCGAACTTTAATTTCATAGAACCTGAATGCAAAAACTAGAAAATTTTATTTTTTACTTTTCTTACAACTTCCAAGTTTTTGAATTGTAAAGGCATTTAATTTCTCTCCCAGATTTCACGTGGTAAAGGAGTTAATAGTCAATGTCAGAATCCCTATATATTATATTTTATGACAAGAATATAGTAATGTTATCATCTTACTTAACTGAAGAATCTCCAATGTGGCTTAGTCATATTTTTGAACAGAAACTATGAAGTGAATTTTAATGCAGTGAAAAGGATGACCTTGAATTTTGTTGTTTTTCAAAATAAGCTTCTTATTGAAATGATTATTGGTTCACAGGTATCCTCTATTCAGTTACTCAGAATGGCAACATTTTACAAAACTATAGAATAGATGCTAACTGATGAAATCCACTAACCATACTCAGGTTCTCAGTTTTACTATTTTTTGAGTTTGTGCATCTGGGTGGGTGGGAGAGGGGGAGGTGGGCTGGGAAGAGTTCTATGCAAATTTATCACATATGTAGCTCTGTGTTAAACCATCATGATGTCAAATCACAGAATATTTACTACATCAGCACAAAGATTCCTTGTGGTATCCTTATATTACACTCACCTCTACCTCCTTCACTTCAACTGTACCTCTCCCCAAATATTAGCAACGATTCTTTTTCATTTCTATGTTTTCACTTCAAAAAAACTGCATAAATGAAATCATGTAACATGTAACCTTTGGGATATTTTTCTCACCTAACATAATTCCCTCACAATTCATTCAACTGATTTATCAACAGACTGTTCCTATTTCTGCCAGAGTAATATTCTATAGTATGGATGGATCACTGTTTAACCATGCATTCTGAAGGACATTTGAGTTTTTTCCCCTAAGTTTTGGCTATTAAAGGTAAAGCAGCCTTCAACAGTTAAGCTGCATCCTGGAAATTCCACATCTCATACTGGTACTGAGTACCTGAGATTAACTCTTGCCTCCACTTCTGATCTTGCTTCCTAGATCTTTTCTAAGACACCCCGGAAGGCAGCAAATGATGGCTGAAGTAGTTGCGTGCCTGCCACCCATGTAGGACACTTAGATAGACTTCCTCACTCTTGCCTTCAGTGTGGCCCAACCATGGTTGTTGCAGGCATTTGGTAAATAGAACTAGTAGATGAAGACCATTCTCTCTCCCTCCCTCTTTCAAATAAATAAAATAAAATACATAAACTTAAAACTCCATAACATTTGTGTACAGGCTTTTGTGTGAACATGAGTTTTTATCTCTTTGTGATAAATTTCCAAGAGTACAAGTACTGGGTCATAACTGCAATTGTGTATTTAGGTATTTAAGGAAGTTCAAAACTCTTGCACAACGGGTGCATCATCTTATACTCCTACCAGCAATGTTTAAGTAATCTTCCCTTTTAATTTAGCCTGATAGATATGTACTAATATTTCACTGTGGTTTTTAATCTGCATTTCCCTAAATGGTTAGTGATGTTGAATATCTTTTCATGTACTTATTTGCCATCTTCTTTGGTGAAATTTGCTGATTCAATTACTTTGCCGCTAAATTTCAGAGTAATTTATATGTTAAAGACATTAGTACATTGTTAAAATGTGTAACTGGATATAATTTTAATTCGTGAACTAGTATGACTCATTTCAGAGCTTTTTAGAAAGAAATGTTAAACTACCTAATAGTGTATCCCAGAAAGTTTCCCAAAGGAAGAATTCTAAATATCTGGATGCTCTAAGAAGGCTGAAGTAAGAATAATATTTAACATGGCAACTAAAGCCTTGCTTGACTACAGGCTTTCATGGTTTAAAACCAAAGACAAAAAGGTAAAAATTAATTGAAGAGAAACAAATTCTCTTCATTCATCATGTTTCTCTCCATGTGCAGGAAAGGAACCTGAATCACCAACTAGCAACACTCCTCATACCTTCTCCAAGAAAGAAGGAATGAACTCATCAATTTATATGCTCTAGAAAGAAAACCAGCTTAAAATGGCAAGTTCTATGCCACTGTATGTAACACGTGCATTCTGTACTACATTAAAAAGCAAATATATCACATGGGAAGACATACTGGGGGATCCAGTGCTGCCTACTTTGGAGGTTTAGTATTAGGAAGCACATTTCCATGCAGATAAAAGCCACAATCTTCAAAGCAATATCAGTAATAAAGTTATGTTGATTTTCTATGCTTCTTATCCTTGGTTCTATTATTCAGAAAAGATGGCCGGCGCCGTGGCTTAACAGGCTAATCCTCCGCCTTGCGGCGCCGGCACACCGGGTTCTAGTCCCGGTTGGGGCGCCGGATTCTGTCCCGGTTGCCCCTCTTCCAGGCCAGCTCTCTGCTATGGCCCAGGAAGGCAGTGGAGGATGGCCCAAGTGCTTGGGCCCTGCACCCGCATGGGAGACCAGGAGAAGCACCTGGCTTGGCTCCTGCCTTCGGATCAGCACGATGCGCCGGCCACGGCAGCCATTGGAGGGTGAACCAACGGCAAAAAGGAAGACCTTTCTCTCTGTCTCTCTCACTATCCACTCTGCCTGTCCAAAAAAAAAAAAAAAAAAAAAAAAAGATAAAAAAAAAGATGGGTATGGGTATTTTCATTAGACCCCCTTAAAACCTTAACATCAGACTTAAAATCTGCATAGGAATTAAACTAAAAATACCTATGGAAGTTAGTTTTTTATTAAGGACATCTGGATATACTTTTCATATGGTAAAGTCATTGCTCAAATTTACAATTCAGTAGTATATTTAATTCTAAATCCCAAGACAAATTTGAGATATGTCTTATCAAAAAGCTTAATCTGTAAGAACACTAAGTCTAAAATATATTTTAATTATATAATTACTATTAGCTTTTAAGTATTATAAAACCTTCAAATCAAATTCACACTTTGGTTGTCATACTTTTTAATATAGTATATGTCAGCATTGTTCATTAGGTTCACATGAACCTCATTCATGGGTATTTCACAAATGAAGAATCGAGAAGAGGCCAGCATGGTGGTTCAGTGGTTTAAGCTGCAACTTTCAACACTGATAACTCCATTTCACAGTCCCAGCTACTCAGCCAATGTAGCTCTCTGCTAATGCACCTGGGAAAACAGCAGAACACAGTCCAAGTATCTGGGCTCCTGCCACTCACATGGGAGACCTAGATGGAATTCTAGACTCCTGGCTTCAGCCAGGACTAGCCTGGCCAATGTAGCCATTTGGGAGAAGAGAACTAGCAGACGGAAGATCTCTGTCTCTTTGCGTGACTCTGCCTTTCAAATAAATATATCTTAAAAAAATAAAAGAATCAAGAGAAACAAAATAAAAAGGTGTCTCATTTTATGGACTGTAATAGGATTACACCAAATATTTTCAATTAATATATGCATCATTTTAAATTAAAAAACCATTCATTTTAATATATGAAATACATACATATACAGCAATAAAAATTATTCTCCTTTGTGCTTCTATATGTGAAGTAACAAAAACTCACCTGAAACTTAATCATCACAAACTTTTTTTAAAAAATGTCTGCTTTATTTATTTAAAAGGCAGAATTAAGGAAGACACAAAGAGATCTTCCATCTACTGGTTCCTCTCTAAATACCCACAATGGCCAGGGCCGTACCAACAAAAAGCCAGGAGTCCAGGGGTCTCCCACGTGGGTGGTAGGGGCACCAGCACTTGGGACATCTTCTGCCGCTTTTCTGGGCGCATTAGCAGAGAGTAGAATCAAAAATGGAGCAGTCGGGACAAATCAGCATCCATATGGGCACCAGCATACCCTGCTATATGCCACAGTGCCAGTCCCAATTATGACAAACTTTTTGAAATGTGCTTTACATAAACAGGAAAAACTCAAATTTAAAATGTCAGTAAAATCTTTGATTTGGTCAATCCAAATTCAACTTAATCTATTCCATCTCAAATCATTTCTATAAGCCATTCTAGAAAAAGACATATTTAGAAATTTAACAAGTTTAGAAATTCTACAATCAAGGATAGTCTAAAATACTAGGTTTTCAAAGAGAAATTATAAATTTGGGAAGTACTTTGAACAATATTAATTCAAGATGAACACAAGCAAATATGGTGCTTAAAAATTCAGCTTCAGGCTAGTGATGTGGCTTAGTGGGCTTAGCCTCCGCCTATGGTGTGGGAATCCCATATGGGTACCGGTTCATGTCCCGGCTGCTTCTCTTCCGATCCAGTTCTTTGCTATAGCCTGGCAAAACAGTGGAAGATGGTCCAAGTGCTTGGGCCTCTGCATCCACATGGGAGACCCAGAAGAAGCTCCTGGCTCTGCATCAGCTCAGCTCTGGCCATTTCAGCATCTGGGGAGTGAACCAGCAGATGGAAGACCTTTTCTCTGTCTCTCCCTCTCTCTTTCTGTAACTCTACCTCTCAAATAAATAAAATCTTAAAAGGTATAAAAAAATTAAAAATTCATAGTTTCTCTTACCTGGCTACACCAGCTGATAGCTCAGGTACTACCACCCTTCGACTCCAAGCTACAAGATCCCGCTCTGTGGCTATTTCACTTCTGGGTGCATTGCTGTGCATTTGCCGTACACCTTCAATTTGTCCACTACGCCTCAGTCCTATATTTGGTGGTGAGTGAACCTCTGAGGTAGAACTTAAGGAGCCTAAATGAGAAAATTAGTATAGTAGGTTCTATTTAGAGACACTTCCCCGTTAGTTTGTAACAGAAAAAAAAAAAATACTATATTATCTTTCACATGAAGCTTCATATTGCGACAAATAATTAAATTACCAAATCAAGAGCTAAATCATACATACAAGTTCCCAAACAAAACCTGGTTATTCAGTTGACAAGTCAATGAATCATAACTATGAACCGTTAGATCTAAAATCATTACCTAAGGAAAAAAATGCTGGGGCCGGCATTATGGCACAGGTTAAGCTGCCATCGAAACACTGACATTCATGCGGGCATAGGTTAGAGTCCTGGCTACTCCACTTCCTATCTAGCTTCCTACTAAGGCTGGGAAAGCAGTGGAAGATGGCCCAGATGGAGTTCCAGGTTCCTGGCTTCTGCTTGCTCCTTGAAGTCATTTGGGGAGGGAATCAGCAAATGGAAGCTCACTCGCGCTCTCTCTCTGCCCCTCTGTCTAACTCTGCCTTTCAAATAAGTGAATAAATCTTTTTAACTTTAAAATTTAATAATATACAACAGTAAGAGTAATGAGATGTTAAAAAATTTGGCTTTGACCATAAACCATAAATTTCTGATTAAATTGATTTTCTTAAAAATTTTAAATCTGTACATGTTTATGATAGAAAATTTGGAGATGATTTTTAAAAATTTGGAATCTCAATTATGAATATTATCTAATACTAAATATTCTTCAAACTGACCATATGGCATCCTAACCTTTCATTTTGTGGACATACCATAATCTATTTCATCAATTCTCTACCGATGGAGGCATAGGCTATTTCAAATTTTTTTATTATTTCACTTTTTTAAAAGAGTCCTTACTTACCTCTACTTAAACGACTGTTATTATTGATACCTGCTT
This sequence comes from Lepus europaeus, assembly GCF_033115175.1. Taxonomy (NCBI): domain Eukaryota; kingdom Metazoa; phylum Chordata; class Mammalia; order Lagomorpha; family Leporidae; genus Lepus; species Lepus europaeus. The sequence continues at coordinate 76,009,446 of NC_084829.1, forward strand.
CACCAGAACGTCTCAAGTCTTGCTCCTGTTGTAGTCTTTGAATCATGCTGTCCAGTGGGCTGATCTCTTGGTTTGCTTGCTGACTTAAAACCTGGTTCAGTCCTATGTAAAACCAAACAAAATGCAAAGAACATTTTAGCCACTATTAAACCACTTTACTCATCAACCTCACTTAGGAGCCCAAGTACCAGAGATCCTGTGGTTAATAAGATCCCTGCCCTTTACAGAAGAATAGGTAGACACTAAACCTGTAGATTAGTACAGATTATGAAAAGTATTAAAATAAAGATAAGGAGGAAGAAGACAGATAGGAAATATCTATGGTGAATCAGAAGTCAGAGGAAGTCCTCTCTGAGAAGGAGCATTTGTGATAAGGCTTCAATCAGTTCATGTGAAAAGTTAGAACAGGGGTATTCCAGATAGAGGACAAGAAGTACAAAGACTCAAAGGGAGAAAGGCACTTGGGGTATTTTAATGCACTCTTACTTTTCTAGCATCAACTTTCACTTACACCAGTCATACGGGACCACCTGACTTTTCAGCCTCCTTAATAGGAAAACACCTTCATGCTTCTGAACTTTTGGTCACAACACAATAAATTTGATTAACTCATCCTTCAAGCATGAGTGAAATAAAACCTCTGTATTTCCTTTGTGAAGCCCTTGCAGATTACCACTGAAACAATTAAATTGCCATCCTTTCAGTTACTTAACTACTCTATATATTAGCTTCGTACTAATTAGCTTCGTACCTAAGAGAAAGCCACTAGTTAGTTCCTCAAAAACATGTACTGTTTTACTTTTTTTTTTTTTTTTAAGATTTATTCATTTATTTGAAAATCAGAGTTACACAGAGAGAGAAGGAGAGGCAGGGAGAGAGAGAGGTCTTCCATCCACTGGTTCATTCCCCAACCAGCCGCACCAGCCGGAGCTGCGCTGATCAGGAGCCAGGAGCTTCCTACCTGGATGCAAGGGCCCAAGCACTTGGGCTATCATCTTCTACTGCTCCAGGCTATGGCAGAGAGCTAGATGAGAAGTGGAGGAGCCAGGACTCAAACCTGCACCCATATGGGATGCCGGCACTGCAGGCGGCAGCTTTATCCACAATGCCACAATGCCACCCCCTTTTTACTCATCTTAATAGTGTCTAAATGTAGTAAACTTTGGAAAAGGGAGCAATTAGTGTCAGGAGTACAGATATATAAGATTTGATCACGATAGAAATTTAGGGTGGCCTTAAATTTGGAAGAGAAAATACCAAGATACCTTGAAACAAAGTAGTAACAATAAAGTAGCAAGGACAGGAAATTACATGTACTAAGCACATAATGTTAGTTCATTTTACAAAAAATAAAATTCAACAGGACTATCTAATTTGTCCAAAATCAGAAAACAGATCAAAATGTCTTTAACATGTCTCTTTGCTGGTCTGCTGCTGAGGAAACATTACTATATTTGAATACCGATGAGTAATCTAATATGGCTCAAGGTACCACTGAGAAAGAACATTAAAGTGTGTTGTCTAGTATCAATAACAAAACCGCATCAAATCAATTTATTATTATAGTAGCCAACTTTTATTTCTACCGAATTCTAAGAGATTTCCCAAAGTAAATTTTATTAGAGAACTAGAACTGCAAGTAGATTTACAATTAGTAATAATGCTAGAGTTTTTACAAAAAGTATTTTGTTCTATTTTTATATTAATTTATATATGATAAGTCTGATATAAAAAATGTATACTCTGAATTCTATAAGTTAGCACAATGAGAAATTTTATGACTCACTATGAAGCCAGAGTTACTGCTATATGTTCAGTTGTGGCTCAGCATTAATAACTGTATCTATTTCATTTTTGAGATCATACCTTCTTTATACTCTAAGAGCAAATTGGTATGGAAGAATGAATAATAAACTGGTAATTCAATGAGCTGGGATTCAAATTCCTATGATTATATAAGGGAATACTGTTAAATTTTCATTGTTTCAATTTTTAGGATTAGGATAGCATAGGTTTAAGGATTAAATAAGATGTTCTTGGGGCTGGGCTGGCATTGTGGCATAGAAGGTACGGGATGCCAGTTTGTGTACTGGCTGTTCCATTTCCAATCCAGTTCCATACTAATGCCCTAGGTAAAGTAACAGAAGATGTGCCCCTGCCACTCATGCGGGAGATCCATATAAAGCTCTTGGCTATTTGCTTCGGCCTGGCCCAGCACTAGCTGTTGCAACCACCTGAGTGGGGAGCGAATCAGCGGATGGAAAAGGTCTCTCCTTCTTACTCTAACTCTTGAATTTCAAAATAAATAAATAATTTTTTAAAAGCTAAATAAATGTTATTTATGAAGGCCCTTTATAAACTGTTAATTGGAAAAAAATGAAATAATAAAGCTAATAACTAAGTCGCACTGATATTTTAAAGATTTACTTATTGATTTATTTATTTGAGAGGTGGAGTTACAGACAATGAGAGGGAGAGACAGAGAGAAAGGTCTCCCTTCTGTTGGTTCACTCCCCAAATGGCCACAACAGTTGGAGCTGTGCTGACCTGAAGCCAGGAGCCAGGTGCTTCTTCCTGGTCTCCCATACAGTTGCAGAAGCCCAAGCACTTGGGCCATCTTCTGCTTTCCCAGGCCACAGCAGAGTGGGATTGGAAGAGAAGCAGCTGGGACTAGAACCGGCGCCTATATGGGATGCCGGCTCCTGCACTGATATTTTAATAAATGAATCATTTCCTTATATTCCTGTGCCTGAAACCCAGCCTAGGTACTGATTTAAGACACAGGCACAATCAGCTTCTTGCTAGTTCCTTTCCAAGTAACTGAAGACATGTCTCTTAAATTTCAGTCTTATAATCAGTACTTTTATAAAACTTAAGATTTTCTCCAATCTGAATTCCTGCCTAGACTTCTTGGGTACTACTTGCTCTTAGATTCCATGCTATGTCCGTATTCTGAGACCCATTAGTTTCATGTACTGCAGACATTCAAAATCTGTTGGACCGTAAGACTCTCTTACAAGTGACAGCAGACAATTCTTCTAATATTTCTCCTATTCTCCATACTAAATCTAAGTATCTAACTCCAAGAACAGCCTTTTCCATCCAATATGTCCATCTGCATTGCAATTTCATGCTCAATCCTTTAAGATAACCTACTTAGGTTTTTACAACTACGTCACAGTCTATAATTTAAATTATTTTTCATAAACATTTTCTACTCTAAAAAATAGAAGGATTCAAAGGACAGCTTCCCATTATTTTCACTTAAGAAGTTAATGCCATACTTCTTGTCAAAAAAAGGAAGAGGATGCATTTACAGACCTTGTTCTCATTTTAATTCCTATTGAATTCTTCAACTAACTTGACTTTCACATTCCATTACTTCACACTTCACACAAACAGCTCAAGATTTTTTAGCCCTATCTTTACTTTTTACAAGCATTTAAAACTGATCACTTCTTAAAGCACTCTTAAATGAAAACAGGCCATCTAGTCTTATTCTCTCTCACATCATACTATTATTCCCTTTAATAACATTCATCACAATGCTAAACTATGTTTCTTTCTATAATTGTGTTTATTGATCTATTTACACCAGGGATGGGAAGCTTTTTTCTGTCAACAGAGATTTGAATATTTATAACATCATTTGTGGGCTATACAAAAATATCAACAATTAGCTTGCTGGGGGCCAGCATTGTGGTGTAGCAGGTTAAATGGACAGCTGCAGTATTGCCATCCCATATGGAGGTCCTGTTCAAGTCCCAGCTGCTCCACTTCTGATCCCATTCCCTGCTAATGCACCTGAGAAAAGCAGTGGAGGATGGTCCACATCCTTGGGCACATGCACCCACACGGGAGACCTAGAACTGCCATCTCCTGGCTCCTGGCTTTGGCCTGGCTCAACCCTGGCTGTGTCAGTACAGTAGAGGTCCCCAATAAGCGTAGCTGAATGAGTAAATAAATTGACTCATCTCATACCAAACATTAGTCCCCAGAAGTTGTAAATAGATATAAACCAAAATTATTGCTTTATATCTTTACTGTTCCTTAATTATCTTTAATTCTAAAGTATTATTCAAAGGACTTTAAGGAAGTATAAAATAGTTTTTTTTTTATTTCTGATTTGCCCAAAATAAGGTTTTCTTCAATTAGCAATTTTATGAAATTTCAGTGGGAAAAGGACAATTTGGTTGTCTATGAAAATGAGCACATACCTGAGGAAGTTACTCCCATCTGCGGGATAAGCTGTTCTTCTCTGCAATTTTCACGACCAGGAACTAATCTCTGGTATCTTGATGGATGTGGATTACCATCAACATCAACCAAAAAAGGGGGAGGCATGAGATGAGGTGCTTGCTGAGTCTGTTCATCTAATACAAAATTGTTGGCATCACGGATAAGGGGCCGATAATCACTATGAAAAAACATCTGATCTGCTATCTGTAAAAAAAAAAAAAAAAAAAAAGCTCATAAAAGACGGAAAATAAAAATTTATCATTGTATAAAGATCTACAACACTTCTAATGAAAACAAAATATTTTAATACAAATCATGGTGTTAAGAAACAATTAAAGAGTATTCTTTTCTTGAAATAATGGTAAACAAATATTTCTGTTTTCTACATTAAATTTTATGATCAGAAAAGTAGCTGTTTTACGTTTTCTCTGGAAAAAGGAGAGACTGTGTTTGTGTATGTATTTGTATGTGTGTGTTATTTACAGAAGTTACCATTAAAAATAAGTTACTTAATTTCAAGTTACATAGTAAAATCAAATCCAGACATAAGTAATTCAACGGTACTTTTACTTTCACAGTTACCATACTTTAATATATATGGTAAGTATGGCTTATTTTCTCTAAAATTTCTGAGGTAATATAAAATTATTAATATTAAGCCTTGCACAATTCTAACAAAATTTTACTGGTTAATTTAGAATGTTAAACTCAATTATTACCTATTCAATATTTACTATCAACTCCACCAGTAATTTGCAATTTCATTCTCCCAGTCACTAATCTTAAAGACAGGGTCATAAGGAAAAATCAGAGTAGGTCATAGATTTTTTTTGAAAACCACATGAAAGCCAGAGATTTTTAACACAGATTATCCTAGAAAAAACATGTTATTTAAACAAATAAAAAATTTTATATAATGTCAAAGACCCCTCTATGGATAGCTTCCATCCTCAGCTTATACTGACTCCAAATTAAGCACTTTAATCTAGATTGCTCCAGCAGATTAGGCAAAAAGTTGTTTCTTCAGAAATATGAATATTTTTACAAAGTAAAACATAATTATTATCTAATGTTTATTAGAAAAAACAGATTTAACAACTGCTGCCTGCATGCTCCTTTCTAATACATAAGTCTGCAGACTATTTAAAATTATTTTAAAAATTATTTTTCATACTTTATTTTGATGTCAAAAAATGTTGACTCTTACTCCAAACATATACAATTCCTTAAACATCAATAAAAATAAAAAGTAAGGGGAAGATGTATATTCAACATACACTACCTTGTCATATTTGCTACTGGACCCAAAGCCAAAAATTAAAAGATGTCCATGAGAATCTGTGCATGCAAAATGCTGACCATCAGGGGAGCATTTGCAGTCAAACACTGCACCATGTCCTTGGCCTTCAATCTGAAATATATTTAACCAACAATCAGAAAATTATCACTAAAATATAAAGAATTGGTCAGTACTGTTATTAAAATTTCTATGATAAAAGATGTGTAAGAATACATCTTAATGAAGTAGTGTTTAAGTATAGCAAGCACAGTACAGCAATAAAATCTGTGAATAATCACTAAAAGTGCCAGATTAATACCTCTAAAAAACAAAGTACTTTATTTATTAATGGACCAAACACAATTCAGGCAATAAAAGAATACCAATCTCCCCCCAACCCCAAAGAAATCTGCTTCAAGTTTTTAACCCAGATTTAAAACATGATTGCACTTCACATTCCATTTATCTCCATTCAATCATACCCATTCTGCAAAGGCTGACAACATGTAACAACTATAGTGATTTTTTGGTAACTTTTCAAAGTAGTAGCCAAAGATTACTGCTCATAAGACACTAAGTTTTATTCCTTTTGGTAATATTCCCTGGTGGTCTGACTCATATTTTCAATGATGAATTTCAAAGGTTAAAGAAAAGGTTTTTTTTACCTGATAACTGTTTTCTGTTTTCCAGTTCCATTAATCCAGAACGAATGGGTTTCTCCCTGCAACCTGTCAATCAAACAGAGGTGGCCAATCACCACTCTGAATTTTTGCTCTCAGTGCTTCTTCATACTATGTTCCAGTTGAAAACTTCTTTAGCAGTGTTCTGAAAGAGGTAAAAATTCTACCCTATCTAAAGCACATCTAAGGACTGAATTTCAGAAACAACTAAAATAGGGAGTTGACTCCCTAACAAATAACAACTAAGGATGATTTTTTAACAGATGCGATTGGAATTCTGGATTAGCAGAATCGGAACACACACACATTATCAGGTAAGAAATACCTCCTTTCTGTTCCGGTATCCACTGATCTAGAACAAAGTGAGTTTTATTAGTAATATCCTAGGAAATGCTTAGAAAAGAGAAAAGTGCTAATTTTATTTCTTATTAAAAATCAAGCATAAAGGAGGAGATACAGTTCACCAAATCCAGGAATGACCTAACTTTCAGAAGAACAGCTGTTTTCTCAAAGCTTTATTGTTTGGACAAAAGAGAAAATACCAGTATAAAATGAAGAGCTCTGCCCAGGAAGTAGTTAATACCACTAACAAGACCTCCTCAAAAAGAAAAGTAGCCTTTTCCTTTGGCTTCTTGAAAAGAAGAAATGAATACAATGGAACTTTATTAATGCTATTTCAGATGGTGACAATATTAGAAAAGAATAATTTTCCTTAAAATGTAATCATATCAAAGAAAACTAATGTCTAATTACACACAAATATTTATCGTAAAGCAAGAAAGTAAATCATAAAGTGAAACAGAATTATTTCCTACCTGTGAAGAGAGTGGGAAGATGGTAGGACAACAAAGGAAGACAAAACTGATTCAAATCTACTTTAAAACAATTCAAAACCCAGAAAGAACAGAACTCTTTCTCCAGATTAGCACAGGCCTTAAGTAGCCATATAGCTTAGAACGTGCATCAAATGAAAGCCTACAAGTAGAGCTCTCAGGATTCAAGTCTTTTTCAATGTTTTAACAGGCAAATAAAAAAAGTGACATGACCTGTTCTAAGTAACCATAAAATGAAATTTACCCCAAAACAAGTTTTTAATAAATTCAAAATTTAGCCACATTTTGTTAACTGATCTATTTATCTAGGTTCACTCAAAATTACAAGAGAAAAAAGCTACTACATTATAAATAAACTACAATGAATGTTTCTAGAACTATAGAGTAGTATAGAGAAAAAGACTCAAAAATAGTCCAACTTAGTGATGCCAAAGGAAATCGGACAGATGTTCATGAACATATCCTTCATGTGATATTGAGGCGACCTTTTTTCAACTTCTTCTTGGATAGGGGAGGACTAATCAACCATATGCCCAGGCTACCTACCAGTGTTGTCACATCACAGTTAGTAGAGCTCTAAAAGAATATTTTGGAAAAGTTTGAACCTAGTAAGCTTTTAAAAAGCAAAGGAAAAATAGTAATCACTTTTAAGACCATTATGCACCTTATATAACACTTTGCATTGTGCATATGGCATAGTGATACTAATTTTCTTGGTCTAATACATTTGTTTGACCCCAAAGCAACCATAATATGAAGAAAACGACAGTCTACTGAAGTCACATCAGAAAAAACAAATAGTACATTATTTGGATTAATCACTGTTCATTAAAAAAGGGTTTAAAGGGGGACAGTGCTGTGCTGTATGAGGTTAAATCTTCGATTGCGGTGCTGACATTACATATGGGTGTTGATTTGAATGCCAGTTGCTCCACTTATGATCTAGCTCCCTGCTAATAGCTAGGGAAAGCAGTGGAAGATGACTCAAGCACTTGGGCCCTTACCCTCATGTGGGAGACCCAGAAGAAGCTCCTGGCTTCTGATCAGCTCAGCTCTGGCCACTGTGGCCAATTGGGGAACATAACATTAGATGAAAAGACTTTGCTATCTCCCCCTGTATCTGTAACTCTGCCTCTCAGATAAATAAATAAATCTTGAAAACAAATCAAAGCATTAAAAGAATCAACTCATGAACCAATTAAAAAGGTGTCTATAATATTACTAGTTAAAAAAATCAAGTTTATCTTTATTAATGGCTCCTCAGTTAACAAACACCTATACCCATAAAACAAAGACAAGGTTTTCCAAATAGAAAATATTTTACTTTCCTTTTATAACAAAAATAATATACTTTAAAAAAATTCTGTATGCAGGGCGGGCGCTGTGGATAGCAGGCACCAGTCTCTGTCCCAGCTGCTCCTATTCCCAACCAGCTCTCTGGTATGGCCTGGAAGCAGCAGAAAATGGCCAAAGTCCTTGGGCCCTTGCACCTGCGTGGGAGACCCAGAGGAAGCTTCTAGATCCTGGCTTCAGATCGGCGCAGCTCCAGAGGTAGCACCATTTGGGGAATAGACGAGCGGATGGAAGACTTCCTCTCTGCCTCTGCCTTCTGTAACTCTGACTTTCAAATAAATAAACTTAAAAAAAATGATGGGGGCTGGCGCTGTGACAAAGCCGCTGCCTGCAGTGCCAAAATCCGATATGGGCGCTGGTTCAAGTCCCAGCTGCTCCATTTCCAATCCAGCTCTCTGCTATGGGGCTCTGCACCCACATGGGAGACCCGGAGGAAGCACCTGGCTCCTGGCTTCAGATCAGCACAGCTCCAGCGGCTGCAGCCATCTGGGCAGTGAATTAGGGAATGGAAGACCTCTCTCTCTCTACCACTCAAATGAATAAATAAATTTAAGAAAAAAATTATGTATTCTATGGTTAATTAAGCCAACCAGAAAAGAAAGTTAAGTATTTGTTTGAAAAGGATTTCATGTTTTAAAACCAGAGTAAAAGTATTTATAAGGAAAAATTTTCAAAGGAAAAATTTAATAATGAAGGCACTTTTTTTTGACAGAGTTAGACAGTAAGAGAGAGAGACAGAAAGGTCTTCCTTCCATTGGTTTACCCCGCAAATGGCCACTACAGCTGTCACGCTGCACCGATCCGAAGCTAGGAGCCAGAGACCTCCTGGTCTCCTAAGCAGGTGCAGGGCCCAAGGACCTGGGCCATCCTCCACTGGCTTCCTGGGCCACAGCAGAGAGCTGGACTGGAAGAGGAGCAAATGGGACAGAACTGGCGTTGCGACTGGGACTAGAACCCGGTGTGCCGGCACCGCAGGCGGAGGATTAACCAGGTGAGCCACGGCACCGGCCAATGAAGGCACTTTTTGAATACACATGTGTATCCAGAAGGCAATGAACCTTTTCCTTGAAAATCAAAATTAAGAAAATATCCACTGTATCCACATGAAAGGCATATGGCGCTATTATAAAATTAAATGTACTATGTAACAAGAGAATAAGTCAACATAAAATTTAATACTGTTATAGTTTATGCTGAGACATTAATAAGTAATGATAAATTTTCAAAGTAAGTATATTTTAAAAGAACTATTCTAAGAAAATCAAGGAAGCTTATTATACATTTTTGGGACATATGTAAATAAAGACCACTTAGTAAAACTCACACATATTAAATAACAAAAATTTCAAGAATAGGAGAAGTTAAAATAAATAAAAATAATTCATCAATTTCAATATTTTGTTTATCTAAAGGAAATACGTTAAAATAATGACTCTCTTAATAGAAAATTTTGATACTGCTTAAGGAGTTCTAAAAAATATTAGTTTAGAGTTTTTTTTGGTAAGGATTTATTCATTTACTTGAAAAGCAGAGTTGCAGAGATAGAGAAAGAGAGACACAGAGAGAAAGAGATTTCCATCTGTTGGTTCACTCCCCAAATGGCCACAACAGTCAGAGGTGGGCCAGGCTGAAGCCAGGAGCGAGGAACTTCATCAGATCTCATATGTGGGTTAAGGATTTGGACTCATCTGCTGTTGCTTTCCCAAGAGCATTAGCAGGAAGCTGGATCAGAAGTGAAGCAGCTGGGACTTGAATGGGTGTCCACATAGGATGCCAACTCTGCAGGTGGCGGCTTAATATGCTACACCACAATGCCAATCAGGAATTTAGAGATTCATAATCAATTTTTTAAAAAAGCAAATAAACAAAAAACTTGTATGTGCTTTGTTTATGATCAAATTATTATACTTAATAAGTATTCTGGTGGGGCCAGCGCTGTGGCGCAGCAAGTTAATCCTCTGCCTGAGGCGCCAGCATCCCATATGGGCACTGGTTCTAGTCCCGGCTGCTCCTCTTCCAATCCAACTCTCTGCTATGGCCTAGGAAAGCAGTGGAAGATGGCTCAAGTCCTAGGGCCTCTGCACCCGCATGGGAGACTGGAAGAAGCTCCTGGCTTCGGATCGGCACAGCTCCAGCAGTTACGGCCATTTGGGGAGTAAACCAGTGGATAGAAGACCTCTCTCTCTCTCCCTCTCGCTGTCTTTAACTAACTCTCTCAAATAAATAAATAAAATCTTAAAAAAAAAAAAAAAAGTATTCTAGTACATATTCTGAGAGGGGGAATACCAAATACAACTTTTACCACAATTTTTGTGAAGTAGAAAGTTGAATAATAAAAGGCAGGAATGAGTTCCAAAGATCTCACCTTGAGTAATGAACAAATCCCCTAACCTCCCTGTGGAATTATGAAGATAACTGAAATGATCACTAGATTTCAACTCTGTTCCAAAATTCTACCATCTGATATTCAGAAAGCTTGCTAAAGAATCTACTAACAAATCTAGAAATTAAATATAGTAAAAGCTCTAGAATATAGAATAAAATCCTAGGATCTAGGGTATTTTCAATTATGAGGAATATAAATCTGTTGTAGAAAATAAGATGTGTGTACTTCTACAAAACCTCCAAACAAAGCATGTTAAGTTTAAAAAAACATGCTATTTTAGGCAGAACTATCCTGTTATACAATTATTTCAATTCTATGATCAAGGTTACTTTTTACATTTTATTCATTTTTTGAACATACTACTGAGTAGAGGAGGATATTTAACATGCATATCTTGCTCTAATAATTTTATTATACAGATTTAAATATCAAAAACCAAGAGGGTAAGAAACAGAATTTTTCATTTTCAGTTAAGTTGAAAGACAGAAAGATGAGACAGAGTGAGAAAGAGAGACAAACAGATCTATCTGCGGATTTACTTCCCAAATGTTCAAGATTCAAGGCTAAAGTCAGGAACTTGGAAATCAATCCAGGTCTCACGTGGGTGAGAGGGACTCAAGTACTTGAGCCATCATCTGCTTCCTCCCAGATACAATTTAGTAAGAAGCTGGATCAGAAGAAGAGGAATGAGGATTTGAACTATGCACTCTCATAGGGGGTGCGGGCATTCCCCCTAAAGGCATCTTAATAGCTGCGCTTAACTTGTGCCCTAAGAAACTTATACTAAAAATTATCCTGAGTCCTTCATTAATTCAAATTAGAGTTCAGTAACATGAGGGAAAATAAACTTAACAAATAGTATATATTAGATACTCACTACAGACTATATTTAAAATACATGTTAGTTATTTTTGATCATTACAACTATTATTGTGTACACAAAGACTGTATCAGAGAGGCTATCTGTATTCAAGTACTGTCAAATTCCTTTAAAAGACCATTACTCTACTTTTCTTTTAACAATGAAAATTACTTAATTTACAGAACATTATTTCATCTGAACTAAGATGGCCGTTATTGTAAAATAAGTAGTGCTGATTAGGAAATTTATATAAAAAAAGAAAACTGTTATATCTAGCTTGACAAAATCATAGATCAAATTACTGTATGAAATTAAAATAATTTATTATATAAAAGTGATTCTGAGGAATCAGCTCTAGATTTTCATGTATATCAGGGCTGGCACTGTGGTATAGCAGCTACCTGTGGCCCTAGCATCCCACATGGGTACCAGTTTGAGTCCCAGCTGCTCTACTATCCAGCTCTCTGCTAATGTGCTTGGGAAAAGCAGTGGAGGACAGTCCAAGTACTTGGGCCTCTGCACCCACATGTGAGACCCAGAAGCTCCCGACTCCTGACTTTGGATCAGCCCAGCTCTGGATGTTGTGGCCATTTGGTGAGTGAACCAGCTGATGGAAGATTCTTTCCTTTCTCTCTCTCTCCTTGCCACCCTTCCTTTTCCCTCCCTCCTTCTCTCTCCCATTCTTCCTAACTCTACCTTTCAAATAAATAAATAAACCTTTAAAAAAGGAAAAATATTACCAAAATAAGTAACTCATTTTCAAATTTATCAGTATTTTGCTTATCTGATTCTGTAGACACAATATTATTCACTAAGCTTTCCTTAAAACTTAATTTCTCCTCCTTTAGTCTAACATACTAGCAAGGTATCCTCCTAACACATTCTCTAGGGACTGTGTTCTCTTCCCCATTCTGTAATTATTAAGTACGTTTCAAAGTTTAATTCTAAGCCCTCTACACTGCCCTCTATATCTCCATATCTCCATGAGGAGGCAAACATAATTCTGTAAGGAACCATCTTAACATTTCTTTTTCTCTACTCCTAGCTCTTCCAACTATTCTATCTCCAAGTGCTTAATGGCCATTTCCACAAAGGTAGTCTAATACAATAAACATATATACAAATTAATTAAAAACAAATCAGCTTTTCCTCATGTATTTCATATTCTCATTAATAAATAACGTTGTTGTCAAGGACATATTGACCTAACACTCTGAATTTAACTATTAAACCTTTCCTTTTAGTCACTTCAAACAGCCAGGAACAGCCCAATCCCAGTATATGACACAAAATATTTTTTTCCTTACTTCGCAAATTCACTACTACCTACCTGTATAATTTCTTATTATAATCTTACTGATAAAAGCAGTTCCATCTACATTGATAAGATTTTATAAGTGAAATACTACTTCTGGCAATAAAATTATTTTTTCTCATAATTTACCAACCCCTACTACATTTACTCTTCTTTATGTTTATGAGATCATTTCAGGCCATCAATAATCCACTTCAATTTATGCTTTCTGTCTTACCATCCATTATTTGCAAAATCTACTCCACACAAACTTTCTAAATCACTTAAAGAACATGTGTAACATTTACCTTGTAGTTATAAAGTCCCATTCATTTATAAAATTACTGAACATCTATTTATCTTTCAAGATAGTTTCAATTCTTCCTCATCAACAAACCTTTGAACATCCACCCTGACAGAATGCCTACATTTTTAGATATCACAATTGTCTTATCATTTGTCATGCTACCATTTGAAACTATTTAGATTTTCAGGTTTATATTTATCTTCCTAACTTAACTGTGAATTGGTTAAAAATGACTATACCCCTCCTTGTGGTTCTCATATTTTGTGCTTAACACAAAATAATCACTCAAATATATGTCAATCAAAATATCTTCACCTGCATGTGTACATTCTGTACTTGTATAACCACATACTTTCCCTTATTAACTATCAAATCTCAAACACTTCTGTGATAATGGATCATGGAGTATGTGAAAAAGTTACTACACAAAAGTAATCCATCAAACATAAAACTATGACAAACTCATGTTCATGGCAACCAGTCTTATGGTATGTTTTTGGCACCAAGATATACATAGATGAAAATAAGATAGTATCTATAAGAACCCCAGAAAGCTGAAAGAAAATGATAATAATTAAGGTTTATGATAAGAAAACTGAAGGTAATTCTTAACCAAAGAAGTTGAAATAAGAACTAGAAGTATCAGGGAGCCCTTTTAACATACTCAATATAAATATTGACATTATATTGTTAAATGACAGTAGATGGATGATAGATATAAAGACAGAAACTCGAAATTCTGATTCAGAAGAGAACAGAAATGAGATATAGCTATTTTGAGCTTTTCTTTCTTTCTTTCCTAGATACGAGCAGCTACATTTATCTAAAACTAAAATATAGGTCACACTGAGAACATGTTAATGTCAGAAGAAGTATGTATGTGCAAAAATTCTGAGTGGTAGATTGGCAGCCTCTGCTCATTTGGGACGTTGCAAGGAGAAATACATTGTTCTGGATTAGTGGACACTGGAACATTTTTTTTTTTAACTCTTAAGTAAAAGAAAGGTTAAGAGAACAATTATAAAAATAAGGAAACCTTTAATTAAATAAAAACTGTTATTTTGAATTTACCCATGAGACAACAAAGTAAAGCAAAAATCAAATTCAGTAAAACCACTTTCTAACAAGAGACATATTGAAATCTTCAATTAAAATCAAAACCAGACAGGAGGCAACAAATTATAGCTTTAAATAACATAACAGAAAACAGAAAGATATGAAAAGAGATAATCAGAGTACAGTTAAGACTACAGTGAAAAAGAGAGCAAGACAAAGCAAAAGTGCGAGAGCTAACATGGGGTCCTTAAATACAACTACTAGTATCTTTTAGCTACTAACAGCCAAATGTCTAAGCACTAAGAAATGTGAAAAATTCTCTTTTCATTATCTTTAGAAATTCACATTCATTTGAATATGTAGTTAAAAATCAGTTATACTGTGTGATAATTTAATGGAAAAAAAAAGCCACAAAAGTTTATATTTAGGAGCACTTAAGATTATAATAAGTAAAATTTTAAACCTGCCTACCTCTTTCAGGGAAAGTGACTATTACCATGTCCTCAACTTCAGTCCAGAGAACTGTACATACATTGAAGTTATTTCTGATAATAATTTACATTATTAGCATTTAATTAGAGCTTAGAAAAATATAGGCTTCCTAAGTTATATTCAACTAGTTAGGCATATTTTTAATATATGTTACATGCTTTGATAAAAGCCAAACATATACTATTTTTAATATAAAGAATGCTATGCTGAAATATGAACAATAACTGATGTGGTTTAAAGGAATGTATGTTAACAAATTCATTTTTCTTAAAAGACTAAAGTTGTGTTATATTCATAATTCTTTTGCTTCTTTCCTTGGTTCATTCAAAAAAAGAGAAAAACTGAAAACATTAACCTGAACTTGGGATTACTTAGTACAACTTAACATTAGGAATTTAATTTATACTGATTTTTAAGTTATCTTAGTAATTCAAAATTTTAGATTAGCCATACAGAGCCAAATAACTGTAACTGTTAATTACAAAATTCAACATTCATAATAGTAGACACCAAGAATAAACTCCTACACCCTAAAATTTTCATTTTTTTCAATAATAGAAATTTTGGATGCTTTTTTTTCTTTTTTTTTTTTCTTTCACCTGCCCATAGATAAAACAGGCAATGAAATGAAAAAAAGAATGAAGAGCAAAAGGAAGTAGGGCATTTAGATAACTTGTAAACTGACAGGAAAAAAAAAAGTCAAATTTAAGAATAAGATCTCAAAAGATCCACTCAAGAGTTAACATTGTAAAAGCCTATCCCCTGGACATACACTGGGAATTGGAAGTTTGGTTTGCAAGGACATTGAGAAAAGCTAAAAAAAAAACAAAAAAAAAAAACCATAACTAGATGAACTATTAGGAAAGCATTAGCAACAATCATGAGTAAAAGCCCAAGTTTCCACAAAATAAGTGTGAAACACAGGTAAATCTAGGCAACAGATTTCATCTCTGTAATGTGCAGTTTTCTCCATTTATAAAACCTGAAATAATGAAACTCACCTTAATTACATAAGGTTTTCATGAAACCCAAATGAGGTAATATATATGGAAGCTTTTTGCAAATCATTAAAAAGCATCAAAAAAGTAAAGGGAAGGCCGGCGCCGTGGCTCAGTAGGCTAATCCTCCGCCTTGCGGCGCCGGCACACCAGGTTCTAGTCCCGGTCGGGGCACCGATCCTGTCCCGGTTGCCCCTCTTCCAGGCCAGCTCTCTGCTGTGGCCAGGGAGTGCAGTGGAGGATGGCCCAAGTGCTTGGGCCCTGCACTCCATGGGAGACCAGGAGAAGCACCTGGCTCCTGCCATCGGAACAGCGCGGTGCGCCGGCCGCAGTGCGCCTACCGCGGCGGCCATTGGAGGGTGAACCAACGGCAAAGGAAAACCTTTCTCTCTGTCTCTCTCTCTCACTGTCCACTCTGCCTGTCAAAAATTAAAAAAAAAAAAAAGAAAGAAAGAAAAAAAAAAGTAAAGGGAATATCTTTAATTAATTAAGGTGAAGTAAGCTCATTTTCTGTTTTGCTAATGTTTTTAATGCAAGATATATTTTATATCTATTTTAGTTTATGCTTTGTTTCTCTCACAGTGTCAAGAGTCTATGGATAACACCCAATATTACATAATTTGCTTCTACTGCCCTTTACAGGTTTTCTTTATCTTATCCATATAAAGAACAAGAAAAACATTCTCATCTAAAACTAACACTAAGCATTAAGTTGAAGGCCGTTCCAGAATAATTTCTTAGCTAATTTCAAAGAATATATATTTTGGCTGAATTCTTACTTCTGGTTACAATACTAACTTGTAATACACTAACCTGTAATGCACTAAAAGCAAACTATCTAACACTCAAGGTATGATTTTTATATCTATGAAAAAGGTGAAAGATTAGTGTGGCAACTTACCTGATGAGGAAAAATTCACCTTTGTAACTAAAAGGTGAAAACAGTATTCAACTAAGAGAGAAAATTTTCTCTCCAAACACTCTATCAATACAATAATGCCTTTTAAAAAGATGAAATTACTAAATAACGCCCCTTTTATAGCTATGATTCTTTGAAGGCAGAGAATGTTGCAAAAATAAACAAATCAGAAATACAAGGACAGAAAAAGAAATAACACTTCTTACCAGAATATTTATGTATTTGCTTTTTAAAAATTCTCTATATAATCACAAAGGAAATCCATCCATGATTAACAATTGCACCCCAAATAATCAACATTGTATTTATAGAAAGATGAGAATTTTACAAACCTGATTTCTTACTGATATCATAAAGATAGGTAAAGTTAATTCTTTCACTTATAAAATTTCTCTTTATCTTCCTATTTATTATGCAAAACTAACTTCCATGATTACTAATCAAGAATTGCATCACTTCCATACAATTTTTTTACATTTTATTCATGAATGATTATTTTGTGAAATAATTTGTTTCACAAAAAAAATCTGACCACACACTATTAACTATTATTTTATGATGTATTACTGAATGTGTCCATACAGGTAATTCAAATCTATTTTTAGAAAATATGACTATATGACTGCTTTATTTTAGGAAGCCTTTATATTTTATAAAGTGTTTAGAAATGAGAGGAAACACTGCTCAAATTATCTATGAGACTAAATCACTATAATTCAAAAACTCTGCAAAATATGGTAAAATCTGTATGGGAAATAAACTATAAAAGAAAAAGGTTAAGAACAAATAAATAATATACTATAATATAATCAAAGGCAAGAAATGCCTAATTCTTCAGCTTTAATTTTGAAATGCATTTGAATCTAATTCCTTTGCACTACAGGATTGACAATAACATTCAATAATGCAACATAAATATTTATCATTTGTGCCAATCATTTTCCAAACATTTCTTTCTTCTCTTTCTTTTATCTTCATGCTTGTGAGCTTCTGCTCACTATTAAAACTACACTATTAAACTACAACTATACCAGTTTTCACAACATATAGGCATTCTAATTCAGGTATGGAATAAATTAGTTCTTTACAAATGGAAATCTAAAGTCAAAACATGTATAAAGCAAGTCATAAATGAATTTCCTTTGTGATATGCAAAGTACCTTCAAGAAGTTCCCAAATCTTTAACAGCTATAAAACAATGACTGATAATTACCATATTGAAATAAGATCGAATTTTGACTCCTCTTGCCAGGTCCCACACTATCACATTTCCATCGTGACCAGCAGAAAAGAGAACTCTAGGATCGAATGGGTGTGGCTCAAGAACAAATACCTCATCTTCATGACCCTGAAATATTTTTGAAGTGTCACAGATTTTCAATATAAAAATAAAAAAATTAATTAAACACCAATATAGCAACATTCCTAGGAACTGAGAAACTGAGTTCTAAGAATTATTTAAATTGGCAAAAACATCCAAATTTATCAATGTGTATATAATAATGAATCTAAGCAAATTTTGTTCAGGATTTTGCATTCATTAGTGAAACATGAGAATACTATTAATGCATTCCTACACACCAAAAAACAGCAAGCATCTACATAGTATTTCCAAGCCAAACTTGTTTAAATGCATTTTAAAATCATTACAACCACCCACAAAGCCTTATTACTCTAGAAAACAACTTTTTTGCTAACATAAAAGACTATAAAGCCCTTAATAAAAATATCCCTTTCCATAGCCAGCTTCAGTTATATCAAATAAAAATAAATCTTTTCTTTCTCACCATCAGGACATGAATTAGTTGACCGGTGTAAGAATTCCAAACTTTCAATGTCATATTATTAACTGCAGTTATAACTGTATTGTCATGTCGATCCCAAGCTACCATAGTCACTTTCATTTTTGTGATTTTATCTTCTATTCCTTGAAGATTTTGACTGAAAGTAAGGGAGGCAGTATTTGTTTACAACGACCTTATAAAATAATAGTATGACAAAAGTCAAAATGTATTTTCTCATTATTTAACTTATTTATAGCAGTTGAGAATAATTTGAATCCACATAGAATAATGGCAAAAATCACTACATTGGGTCAGGAAATCCAGGATTCTATTCTTTTTTTTTTTTTTTTTTTTTTTTTTTGACAGGCAGAGTGGACAGTGAGAGAGAGAGAGACACAGAGAGAAAGGTCTTCCTTTGCCGTTGGTTCACCCTCCAATGGCCGCTGTGCTGCGGCCGGCGCACCACGCTGATCCGAAGCCAGGAGCCAGGTGCTTCTCCTGGAATCCCATGGGGTGCAGGGCCCAAGCGCTTGGGCCATCCTCCACTGCCTTCCCGGGCCACAACAGAGAGCTGGCCTGGAAGAGGGGCAACCAGGACAGGATCGGTGCCCCGACCGGGACTAGAACCCGGTGTGCCGGCGTCACAAGGCGGAGGATTAGCCTGTTGAGCCACGGCGCCGTCCAGGATTCTATTCTAAGCTATTAGTACCCAATGACCTTGGGTAAACATTACTGTTCTAACTATCTAGATGTAAGAACTCTACACTATCAACTCCACCATTTACTCTTCCATCATGTTCTGACTACTCTGCCTTCCTATCCATTTGAGTTAACTACATACAAATACAAGTAGAGAAAAATGGTAATGTATTAAACAAAAATAACAGTTACAATACGTAATATAATTTATCTCAGCTGAAGAAAACCTTTGGATAGAAAACATTATCCCTCTGTGGTAGATGGGATATTTTAATATACTCTGGTTTCTGAAAAAAACATCAAAAGTTGTAACTGTCTTACAAATACTATTATCCTATTTAGAAAACTAAACTGGGGCCAGCACTGTGGTGTAGCGGGTTAAGCCTCCACATGCAGCACCAGCATCCCATATGGGCTCTGGTTCGAGTCCCAGCTGCTCCTCTCTTGATCCAGCTCCCTGCTGATGGCCTGGTAAAGCAGTGAAAGATGGCACAAAGTTCCTGGGCTCCTGTACCCACATGGGAGACCAGAAAGAAGCTCCTGGCTTCAGACTGGCCCAGCTCCAGCTGTTGTGGCCATTTAGCGAGTGAACCAGTGGATAGAAGACCTCTCTCTCTCTCTCTCTGTGTCTCTCCCTCTTTCCCTCTCTGTAACTGCCTCTCATATAAACAATTAATAAATCTTTAAAAAAAAAAAAACTGAACTGGGGACAGCATTGTGGTACAGCGGATTAAGCTGTCAGCATCCCACACCAGAATGCACAGTTCAAGTCTCAGCTACTCTGCTTCTCATTTAGCTTCCCACTGATGTGGCTGGGAAGGCAGCAAAAGATGATCTAAAGAGTTGGGCACCTGCCATGGATCTGGGAAACCAGGATGGAGTTACTACCTCCTGGTTTTGCCTTGTCTGCAAATTGTAGCCATTTGGGATATGAACAGGCAGACGGAAGAAGAATCCCTCTCTGTCACTCTGTCACTCAGATAAAATAAATAAATCTTTAAAAAAAAACCAGAAAACTGAACTAGAATGCAAGTTGTTATCTTCTTTTAAGATTTATTTATTTGAAAGGCAGAGTTAGAGGCAGAGACAGATCTTCCATCCTATAGTTCACTCCTCAAATGGCACAAGGGCCACAGCTGGGCCAGGCAGAAGCCAGGAGCTTCTGTGTCTCCCACGTGGGTAATAGGACCCGAGTACTTGTGTCCATCTTCCATTGCTTTCCCAGACATATTATCAGGGAGCTGGATTGGAAGAGGAACAGCTGGGACATCTACCAGTTCGCATACTGGATGCTGGCATCACAGGTGGTGAGATAAGCCTCTGCCATAACAATGGTCCTGCAAGTCTTATATCCATCAAGGAATCATTTCATAAAATTCAACACTGTATCTTCTATAACAGCTCTAGTTGTTGTGATATGATTTCACAGACTAAGAATCACTCCACCTTATAATATTACATACTTCAAATCAGGGGTAGGAAACTTTTTTCTGCCAAAGACCATTTGTGTACTTATAACATCATGTGCAGGTCATACAAAATTATCAGTTTAAAAATTAGCCTGCTGGGGCCGGTGCTGTGACATAGTAGGTAAAGCCGCTGCCTGCAGTGCTAGCATCCCATATGGGCACCAGTTCAAGTCCCGGTTGCTCCACTTCCAATTCAGCTCTCTGCTATGGCCCGGGACAACAGTAGAAGATGGCCCAAGTCTTTGGGCCCCTGCACCCGCATGGGAGATCCGGAAGAAGCTCCTGGCTCCTGGCTTCAGATTGGCCAAACTCTGGCCATTGCAGCCATGTGGGGAGTAAATCAGTGGATGGAAGACCCCTCTCTCTATCACTCTCTTTCTCTCTGCCTTTCTGTAACTCTGCCTTTTAAATAAATAAATCAAATTAGCCTGCTATTATATGCAGATCTATTTAATTTTGAGTTCTGACTGTGATTACATCAAGAGGGCAGACCAAACAATCTTACATGCCTTACACAGCCGGTAAACTGGATGTTCTACACCCCTACTTTAAATTATCTACAACTATGTAATAATTTAAATTTTAACTCTTACCCTGCTGGACGAGTAGCCATATCCAACAAAATGCTTTTCCATTCTCTTCTTTTAAACTGCCAAATGCGTGCTGTCCCATCACGACTGCCACTTACAAATCTATATTAAAAGGAGTACAGTCCCCCAAGGACAAACCACAAATGCTTTATGAAAATGCGTTCTTCCCAAAGTTTCATTTTAAAAGACAGCACTCATCTTTATTTATACAGCATTCTAATGCAATACAGATAATTCCTGCAAATAATCTCTAGAAATCTAAGACTTTCTTAAACTTTGTAGGCTTTTTAATATTTTATGCACAAATGTTCTAATGTCATGTCTTTTCTTAAAAATAACATTCAAATGTGATTCAAGGCTATTATTCACCACCCTAGAAATAGAATTGATAGCTTCCAATGGAAAAAAATGTTTTCCTCTCAGTGTAGAAGAAACTGATGAGTTCTACTCAAAGTGTTTAGAAGTAGCTTTATTTCTTTGTAAAATAAGACATGAGAAAATTAACACACTATCATCATTTTCTATCAATAAATAGGTTTGTCTCAAATGTTACGCTGGGATATATTTCCAATCTCTACCAAAAGCTTCTCTATACTTTAATACATAGAGAGAATACACAGAAAACATAAATGATTTCTTACTATAAATGTGTTCAAGTAAACTAATGTTATAAATTAAGATACGTTTACATGCACAAGAAGGCTATATTCATTTTAAGTATAAGTAGTAAAGATATTTATTTCAGGCAACTAATTCCTATATAACTTTATAAATAAAACTGTAGAGACTAGACTCATCTTTATCTCATAATATTAAAATTGAATTAGACAAGTGTAATAAGTATTTACCTGTTACTAGTGTTAGAAAACTGGATACTGTCAACTTTGTCCTAAACACAAACAGATAAATAATAAAATGGATGCTAAATATAAACTGTTAAACTCATTTAAATTATACTTATCTAATTCATTCAGTAGTACTTACAGTATGAAATTCCAATTCTGATATTTTCTCTGGCTGACCTGATCCGAAAAAATAAACCCTAATAATATGATCTGTGCTTCCTGTAGCCAGAAACATTCCACCTATGAAGAATAACACACATAAATAAAACATAACCTCAAAAATATATGAAATTAAACAAAATTCAAGTGATATTAGAATTTTTCTCTAAAACCAATCATTTATCTTAAATATACAAGCGACATTTAAGTTTTTCTTTTGTTTTTTTGTTTTTTTGTTATTTGAGAGGCAGAGTTACAGAGAGAGAGGGAAAGAGCGAGAGGAAGATCTTTCATCCACTGGTTCATTCCCCAAATGGCCACAACGGCAGAAGCTGGGCCAGAGGGAAGTCAGGAACCAGGAGCTTCTTCCAGATCTCCCACATGGGTGGCAGAGACCCAAACACTTGGGCCATCAGCCACTGCTTTCCCAGTCACATTAGCAGGCAGCTGGATGGGAAGTAGAGCAGCCGAGACTCAAACCCGTACCCATAAGGGATGCCTGCACTATAGGCAGTGGCTTTTCCAGTTACATCACAGGACTGGCCCCATATAATTGAAATTTAAGAAAAGAAGTTAGCTAATATAACTTTGACTAGAATGGATTTTTTTTAATATTTACAGAAGAAAAGCTTTCTTCTAGAAAATAATTTTGCTAAGTGTTTACATATTCTTACCATGTTAAAAATCAGTCATCACTAGAAAACATGTCTCCTTTAACATTACTAAAATCCTACTCTTAGCCCATTTATCATCTGCCAAAATTCCATAAAATTTTAAGGCCCTAACTTATTACAATGAGCCTGCACTCTTCTGAAATCAAATAATTTTGTAGCAGTACATTTTATTTTGCATTATTTGCGTATGTAATTTGTTCCCTTCTTAACACCATTATCTGGCACAGCACTTAATAGTGCTTATATACAATGAAATATTTAAATGAGTGCTAAATGACCTAGCCACCAAACCTTTAACATTTTATCTCTGAAAAAGGCAAAAATTCAGAGTACGACACATGCATGTACAGTGCCTATGTTTATGTTATTATTCGAAGGAACACTGTCAACATGGCATTAGCACTGTTAACGTAGGAGTTAAGAAACCAAAAGATGTTGGGACCAGTGTTGTGGCGCAACAGGTTACACCACCACTTACAACAAAGGAATCCCATAATGGAGCATCCGGGGTAAGTCCTGGCTACTCTGCTTCTGAATCAGCTTCCTGCTAATGCACCTGAAAGGCAGCAGATGATGGCAGAAGCACATGGGCCTCTGCCTACCCATACTAGAGACCAGGATGGAGTTCCCAGCTCCTGGCTTTGGCCTGGCCCACACCAGGCTATTGCAGCCATTTGGGAAGTGAACCAAAAGATGGAAGACCTCTTTCTCTCTGCCTCTCCCTCCCTCTGCCTTTCAAATAAATACATAAATAAATCTAAATAAATCAAAGATGTACAGGTATTTCAATGGAAGAAGAGAGACTCATTTTATCATTTGTTGCTATCTCTTTTCTGCTATCCCCCATTACAGAAAGAATAGAAAAAGTAAAAGTGAAAATAAAGGCAGAAACATATCAGAATATTATGTTTGATCTATGCACATTTAACTTTATCATCAATTCACTTTAAATATCTAGGTCATAGCTTGCTTAAAAATCTGTAACATCCATTCAAAATGCTGCTTCGTAAATTCAAAATATAACTGGAATATTAGCACTGCTATACAGCTACTTTTTAAACAGCAAATAAGAACAGTCTGGGGCAAATAATATCTTTCTTACACTGAAACAACCATTAAAAGAATCACTTTGTAAGAGATAATTTTGCAATTATTTATTCTCTCCTACTAAAGCATTATGGCCTTCTTCAAGAAAATATTAGATCTGGCATTGTAGCACAGAGGGTTAAGCTACCACCTGTGATGCCAGCATCCAAACTGGGCACTGGTGCCAGTTCAGACTGCTCCACTTCCCAACCAGTTCTCTGCTAATGTGCCTGGGAAAGGAGAAGATGGCCCAAATCTTTGAGCCCCTGCAACCAGGTGGAAGACTTGGATAGAGTTCCAGGCTTCAGGCTTTGTCCTTGCCCAGCCCTGGCCATTGCAGCCATCTGGAAAGTGGTCCAGTGGATGGAAGCTCAGTCTCTCTATCTCTCCTTCTATCTCTGTAACTGCCTTTCAAATAAAAATAAATAAATCTTTAAAAGAAAATTAGTCATGTGATTAGATAAACTAAATTTCAACGAAGCTAAAATACTTCTCAATTGAATTTTGTGTTTACTTAATAGCTCTGGCATATGTACGAAAATATGATTTATAATGCAACAGTAAATTATTTTCAAAAACTTTTATGTGTTGCACCAGAAGCTTTCCAATACACAATTTTAAGCAGAAAATTATGGGGGCAGTGGTAGGTGGGGTAGGTGGGATATTACCAGCACTAAAAGAAGAACAGATCATTTGAACTCCAGGCCGAGGGCGCTCAGTAAATTTTGCAGGTCTTGGACTACAAAAAAATAAATAAGTAAAAAAAAATAAAAACCAGTAATACCAGAAATAAGCTGTATCAAAAAGTAATCACAGAACCAAACTAAATATGAAGCAACAGATGGCTCCCTTCCTAAAAACATCATTATGTGTCATGATCAGCAGATCTTGTACAAACTCTAGATATAGATTTCATAGGAGCTCCTGCTTACACAACAATCTGCATATGGAACCATCCCAAAGTCACGTCACATTGGACATGCAGTTAGTAGTTACACTCACCTCTAATCAGTTAAACAAGTACTCAGTGTTTCATACAGTAGAATAGCAACATACAAATATATATAAGGAAGTTAATTATTTGTAAATATGGACACTAACAAAATAGGTGCCACTTCTGTTGCTGACACATATTATCAACAACTAAACTTGTCCAGTATTAGCCACTGTTAATTAAGTTTCTCCCTTATGTTTACCTTCTAATGTGACAAAACATATCCCTTAAGGCTCCAAAAGTAAAAATCTTAAGCATGCCCCAGTCAAATCAACTAAGACTACATGACTGTTAGGTCACATGTAACTCACATTAAAAAAAATAGAAATCTACTTGACCATATTTATATTAATTTTGTATAACTGTATTATATTGTTTTATCTTAATACTATTAAATGTTTAATGTTACAATCAATCAGATTAAAGAAAGAAAACTATCAATTTCAATCTTAAAAGCTCCACTATTCATCATACAACAATGCATATATAATGCTCTAGTACACGAATTATATTTGAAGCCTATTTACTGTACTTTTGACCTAGTTTGTCTCTATTAGTGGAAGAAATATAAAAATATTTATAGCCTTAAGTTTGATAGCACTGCATAACTTCACAATCCACAACATCAAGTTTTACAGTGGTTTTAGTTTTGTTATTAGGGTAAAAGCCTGTGACTATTTTTGATCTATCAATTATGTATTTTGAGCAGTGAGAACAGTCATTTTTTTAACTAATGTAGAATGCAACAAAAAGTTTTGGCTAACTAAATTAATGAGTTTGTAAATTATTTTAAATTGACAATTTTTCTTAATGGTCACAAGCGCTAATACTTTTAACTGAGCACAACAGATTAAAGAAACAGGTGTTTATGAAAATACTTATTCAAAGCAAAATTAAACAATTACAGTTTGAGTAAATAAATCTGAAATTATGAAAACAAGAAAGTACCACTTATCATATCTTATGGATTATAGTTCCACATTTTTGTTAATTTTGGGTACAACTGTTCATATAAATGTCAAACAACCATTTAGTTGGAACTCATTACCAGAATATGCTAATGAGTCTATAGTGTCATTTTTAAATAGATAAGCAGGTAACAATAATTTATTTTTAAATGTATGGTTGAGGAAATTTTTCGAAAGAGGGCCTTAGACTCAAACTCTGAATTGAGCAAGTATACATCCCTGCCACTTATCAGATGTGTGACCTTTGGTAGTTAATACCTCTATACCTCAGTTTCCTCTTCTACAAAATGAAGGTAACAACAGAAGCTATCTCAGAATTGCTGACAAAATTAAATGAATTTAATCCATGTAAAATACTTTCTATAATGCCTAACACCTCAATAAAAATTAGTATTAGTATTTTAATTAGATTCAACAAACTCTAGATAGCCCATATAATAACTGCTATTTAGTTTAGAACAGTGCTGAAAAAGTGATCCTGACAGTATACTTCCAGTATTCAAATCCTGGCTCCACTCCCACTTGCTAACTGCTTGAACTGCCTATGCTTCATTCTTTTTTCCGTTATTTGCACAAAAAATAGTGATTGTCCCTTCCTCATAGGGTAGTTAAGACTAACAATGTAACAAATATGAAGTGCTCAGTATTAGCTTGACAGACTAAATGCTTTACCAAAAATTTAGAGACATCATTATTATCTGCATATTTTAGGATCTCCATTCTTTTACATGCAGTCAAAATATAGTTGGACAGTTTCTCCTACTGGAGCTAGCTTCTTAGTTACCAAGCACTCAAATTACTCATCTAGAAACAGTATCTTTACCAGTGGTAGTTGGTAACATACACATAAAAGCTAGATAAAACTCAATTTATCAATAGACTCGGGTTCCCAAAATTGAATTGATTTTTTTTCAGTTACTGCAGACAGCGGGGTTTCCCAAGTCATTTCCCCATTGGTTTATACCAAAGCATCACAGCAATACAATATTTGTCTTGAAATATTAAAGGCTCGCTGAGGGGTCGGCGATGTGGTACATTGTTTATAGCTGCCGCACATCCCAAATGGGCACTAGTTCATGTCCCAGCTGGTCCACTTCTGATCCAGCTCCCTGCTAATGGCCTAAGAAAAGCAACAAAAGGTGATTTAAGGTCCTTGCCACTCATGTGGGAGACCCGGATGAAGCTCCTAGATTTGGCCTGGCCCAGCGGTGGCAGTTGCAACCATCTGAAGAGTAAACCAGCAGATGGATGCCCTCTGTCTTCCCTCTGTGTAACTCTGACTTTCAAAGATAAATATATCTTAAAAAAAAAAAAAAAAAAAAAAACCCACAGTTGACATAAATACAGTAACAATGTATATCCTGTCAAATTTTTGGGCAGTTATCAGTCATGTGTAATTACAGAAAGGAAAATAAATGACCCGAAATCAATATATCTAAGGAGAAATGGGTTATTCCTATTTCTATGCCTGTCTATGGCTTAATTTTTTAAGAGGATAATCATAACAGCAAATAGAAAAGAATATCACTTGTAAATAAGAAACTTTAATACCTCAAAAGAGAAAAATCATAATGTAACACTTAGAAGAATATAATGCAACTATAAAAATTAACATAAGTGCCTTCAATAAATACAATTAAGGAAACAGCAGAAAATTATATAAACTTACCTAATTATTTTGTATGAAATCATTAATTTGTATGAAAAATAATATATATACATTGTGTAAGGATAGTGGGTTATATCTAACTCTAGATAAAATTTCTGAAAAAATTATTTATATGAAAAAAAATCACCTCTCAAGGATCTAGAAACATGAAACATTATTGCAAATAGTACTGTCATCCTCAGAAAGCACAAATAAGACAGTTTAACTATATAAAACATTTTCTGTTTCTATACTAAATTCCTAATCAGAGTTTAAGATACCCTTGGGGTGCTCACATCCCACATGGGAGTGTCTGGATTTGACTCCTGGCTCCCCTTCCAATTGCAGCTTCCTTCTGAAATGCACCCTGGAAGGTAGCAGTGACAGCTCAAGTAGTTGAATCCCTGCCATCCACACAGAATACCTGGATTGAGTTCTGGGCTCCTAGCTTTGGCCTGACCCAGCCCTAGTTGTTGTGGGCACTGGGGTTGTGAACCAGCATATCTTTCTGTCTCTCCCTGCCTTGCCCTCTAACAAAAACATCTATGATGAAAAAACTATGAATTGACTTCAAGTTTTTTCACCAAAACAAATGTATCTTCTAATTCCTTTTTTAAAAGTTTAGCTGTTTATTTTATTTATTTGAAAGACAGAGGATAGCTCTCATCTGCTGGTTCTCTCCCCAAAGTACTTGCAATATCCAAGGTTAAGCTAAAGCTGAGAGTCAGGAATTCAATGTAGGTCTCCCATGTGGGTGGGAAGGACCCAACTACGTGAGCCACTACTGTTATTTCACAAGTTACATATTATCAAGAAGTTGGAATCAGGAGCAGAGCCAGGACTCAAACTTATGTACTTTGATATGGGACATAGGGTCACAAGTATTGTTTTAATCAGTAGGCCAAAGGCCTATACCTAATTATATTTTTTGCACAAACTTTTTGAAGCCCCCTCATCCTTAAAGGAAACAATTAAATAATTGCTACTAGCTACTCACATCAGTAAAACACTTCAATTTTTATCTAAATTTCTATAGAAAGTCTTTAAGTACTAAGAACATAACTAAAGTGAAATTAACTTACTTTGTCCAAAGAACTATATTTTACCATAATTCCTTCTCAAATATACTTTTTCTTATGTTACTCTAGTTGCTATGCCCCCTACTGCTCTGTCACATGAACCATTCTATAGGAGTGTTCAAACACATGAAGTTTAAGAAAACTATGCCTTGAATTAGAAACTATTAGCTAAGCACCGCTGTTCTAAAATTAGAAAAGGTGTAAATAAATTATTTTATTAAATAATTCAACTTTGGTTGATAACTTATAAATAGAAACCAGAGATAATTATTGAGATATGCCTTTTAATCCAAATTACTTTCAATCCTGACAGTGGTAGAAATAACCATTTCAGTATTGTGAAATCACTAGATGCACTGCTTCCCATGGACAAATACAGCACTTCCTCTCTTACTACAGCCATTTAA
This sequence comes from Lepus europaeus, assembly GCF_033115175.1. Lineage (NCBI taxonomy): Eukaryota > Metazoa > Chordata > Mammalia > Lagomorpha > Leporidae > Lepus > Lepus europaeus. Next base: position 76,038,546 of record NC_084829.1, read on the forward strand.
GAAGCATAGAGTCTAGCACACAGAGACAAAGGGTAGGGAAGTGCTATATACTAGGACTTGCCAATTAAAAAAAAATGGTTTTAATTAGAAGAAAGTCATTTAATCTTTCTTTACTTCAGTGTCCTTAATCAAAGGTAACTCTCCAGTCAACTTGTTTCGATAAATAAATATTTTTAAAATAACTGAAAACATAAATGCAAAATGCTACTATAGGTGTATATGTGCACCTATCTACCTTAATGGTAGACAGTGAAACTTTAATTCTGTTTTCCTAAGTTTCCTTAGGCCTATAATAAAGTCAAGTGTTTATAGATTTAGTAACATAATAAAATAATCCTAAAGAATAACATTAAAAACTATTATGTCCTCAGTACCAAAAAGAGTTACTGAGACAAAACAGTATATATAGCACACAAAGAAATTGTAATAAATCAAGTATATTATGAATGAAAGAAGGGCTAGGATAAAGTTAAGAGAGCAAAGGCGTAGACATGTTAACAAGAGAAAACTTTCTTTGAAGCATACAAGAAAAAAAACAGCAGGGGTGGGTGAAAGGCATAAAACTGAAAGCAGTCAGTGAATAGTTAAAAAGAATTTCTATTATTAATGCAAGGAAAAAAAGTAAACTTATTCCCATTGTCAACCACTACTGCAATTTCAAACATTAAATCAAACACAATTATTCTATGAAACAAAATAGCAACTGACTTTATTTTAAGGGTTCCAGCATCCCAGAGCCAAAAACAAATAGTGCCATCTGCCCCAGTAGAAGATAGATATCTCTTTGAGCCACTGCACAATGGTGAAAACTGAAAAACAATCACAGAAAAAAAAATTTATAAGCATGACATGGTCCAAATAAAATCCACTTTTTACCATATTAACAGTAACTAATAACAACAGAAAACACCCAGAACAGGCCAAGGTCATAACTAGCATGTTACTTGAAGTCCACATATTTAACCCAAATACTCATTTCTTCATTTTGGTTGATCTTATAAACTGGATTGAAAAAGTAGCTTCTTAAAATCAACTTTAAATCAGAAGCAAAAAAGGATTTTACAGGGATTAAAACAATTACCTGTAGTGATGTAATTGATGCACTGTGGCCCTGAAGAACAGCCAAAGGTGCACAGGTTCGAAGACACCAGACTCGGATCATTTTATCACAACTTCCAGCTGCTATCATGGTATTCTCATAGTTTACAGCCATGTCTGATATTTCAGCAGCATGTCCTCTTAAAGTAGCTAGTAATCTCCCATCGTCTGTTGCCCAAATTTTCACAAGACAGTCATCAGAACCCTTAAATGGATAGTCATAAAATTGACAGCATAAATTTTAACTTAAATTCTTAATGCTTATAAATAAATCATATCTGTTACATTCTCTTCCTAATAATTTTATTTGTAACACTGCAAAGCACTAAGTATTTGTATTAGGAATTTTCCTTTCCATAAAACTCTGTATTAAATAAAATATCAGTAATAATATTAGTAAATATTAATAACAATATATTAGTAAATAAAATTTACTAATAATATATCAATCTTTCATTTTCTTAAAGTAAGACATTTATTTATAATTTACTGTGTGCCCATCAACAAGCAAGGGAAGCTGAACATTGGTAATAATTAACATTTACCTATGGTCCCCTACCTACCATCCAAGGTAACTGCTATCTGGAATCTTTTAAAAGAATTTTAATTTCTAAAGTAATAAAACAAAAGATATAGTTGCAAAATAAGTGTAATATAAAATTATAATTGATACTTTTTATGTTATTGTTATATAAAACTGCCAATTTGGGGGTTTTTCTCTCAGGAAGGAAAATCTTATCATTGATCTCTAGCTAAAAACAGGTCATCATGGGGCCAGCTCTGTGCATCAGCAGGTTAAAGCTATGCCTACAGTGCTGGCATCCCATTTGATTTTGCAGGTTCAAGTCCTAGCTGCTCTACTGCCAATCCAGCTCCCTGCTAACTGCTAAGGAAGGCAGCTCAGGATGGCCCAATTCTCTTGGCTCCTGGCTTGGCCAGCCAGGTTATTGCAGCCATTTGGGGAGTAAACTTGCAGATGGAAGACCACTGTTCTTCTGTCTCTCCTTCTCTAACTCTGCCTCTCAATTAAATAAATAAATCTTAAAAAAAAAAAAAAAAAAAAAAACTAAGGCCATTATCTAAAACTACAAATAAGAAAAAATTAATCTTATCTGTATAAAGTAAAATTACATAAATTCCTTGCTTAATCTACTATAGCAAGAAACTCAGCAAGGTATTAAAAAGGTACAGTTTCCCACTAATACCTATATTTAACATTTAAATTTTATATTAACAAAGTAATGACTAGAATTCCAGGCTTTATCATGAAAGTTTTTAATATATAAAAATGTAGAGAGAATAGAGTCATTAGTCTCCATATTTCCAAGCCCCAGGTTCAAAACTTATCAATATCTCTGCCACATTTTTTAGTCTTTAACATAAAGCAGGAAACAAACACTTGCAAAATTGCCAAATGTTTCGCAAGATGAAGTTTTACTAAAGTTTCATGCTAGATTTCCTTAGAAATTTTTAATCCATTTAAAGAAAAACAAAACCATTACAAAATCTAAATACTCTGAGGACCAACAAAGGCAAAGGATTCCAAGATGTTTTCTGCTTCATACTGACAACAAATACAATATATAAATGATAACCCAGTATTAGTGATACATGTTAAATGCTATAGTTATATATTAAATCAGATTTTGACAACACTACCTAAAACACTCCCCAAGTAATTATAAAATCAGTTCTTCTGATTGGGCTTTAAAGCAAATTAGATTGGTTACTAATCAAACCAATAAAGGAGTAGCAATGAAACTTAACTGATAAACTAGTCACATTAAAAACTGGTACTGCTATTACATAAACTTAATCTAGGTTCTTCATCTATAAAATAAGGACGTTAACTGGCTCCCTGCACCTTTAAATTCAATAATTCATACATTCATTTATCCATTTGCCTTATGGTTAAGTAGGTGCCAGCCACTAGAGATGCAAGGATGAGATACAAAGATACAGTAATCCTATCCTTGGAAAGTAAGGCAGAAGAATGTAAATGCAGTGACGTGTTCTAAGGGCTATCAAAGATCCCAACAAGAGAGTGTTCTTTTTCTTCCAAGAAAGGGGAGAGACAGATAGGCTTAGGCAATAAGTCCATAAGCTGGGATGTTGAAGTCTTATGCATGGAGAGGCAAAGCAATATAGTTAGTACCATAGAGCACAGATCCCAGGGTCAAATGTCTGGGTTCATGACCTGGCATGACTGTTTTCAGGTCGCAAGACCTTGGACTTGTTATGTGTATTTCCTGTGCCTTTTTTCTCACCTGTATCTACACAGCAGGATTACTGCAGATGAGAGGGAAGACACAAGACAGTACTTGGTACATGATAAAAGTTATATATGGACTACCTTATTATCACCATTGTTGGCAGTAGTATTCTAATTCTTATGTTAATAATATTCTTATGACTTAAAAGTAGAACAAATATCCCATATAGCAACTAGAGAGAAAAGTATGTTCAAAAGCATGAAAATGTGAGAAGTTCAAGGAACTGTAAATGACTTATAAGATAATTCAAAGTGTGAGGTAAAGGCATGAGAAAGAAGCAGGGAAAAAAAAATGTGAAGGACCTTTTGCATTGTACTAAAAAAGAGTATGTAATATTAATCTATGAAAGATATCAAGCAAGTGAGTACCAGGGTTATATGTATATTTTCCAAAGATCCTTGCATAAGTTTGAATTAAGCTAAAAAGAAGGAGATGGGCAAAAAGTTTTAAAAGTAGTACAGGAAGGAGAGAATGAATGGTAAAACTCAGATTGTTATAGCACAAGATAAGAAGAGATGGTAACAATTACCTGGGAATAAAAGAGGTTTGGATTATATAACTGATTATCTGTAGAAACTGAAGAAACAGGGGCTGTCTCAGTGGCACCTGCATCCCACATGGACACCGGTTCTAGTCCCGGCTGCTTCTCTTCCAATCCAGCTCTCTGCTGTGGCCTGGGAAAGCAGTAGAAGATGGCCCAAGTGTTTGGGCCCCTGCATTCTCATGGGAGACCAGGAAGAAGCACCTGGCTCCTGGCATAGCTCCAGCCGTTACAGCCATCGGGGAGCGACCTTTCTGTCTCTACCTCTCACTGTAACTCAATAAACAGATAAAATTTTTTTTAAAAAGTGAAGAAACAAGAGACTATGACTTTTAAAAAAACAGTCTACATTACCTCTTGCATATGGGAAGTATACCAGGTATATGTTGAACCAAAAAAAAAATGGCTTGAAAGTATTCATTCAACTCAAGTTAACCAAATTCTACAGATTTAGTCAATTTATTCACTTTTTGCTTATCTTTCAAAAATTAAAGCAATACAATCAACCCTCAGTATCCACAGTTCCTATTCTACCAACCATGGATAGAAGGTACCTGGGAAAAAAATTGTACCTGTACTGAACATTATATAGACTTTTTCTTAATTATTCCCTAAATTATACAGTGTAACTATCTACTTACACAACATTTACATTGTATTAGATATAAAAAGTAACCTAGGTAAGATTTAAAGTATACAGGTAATTGTGTGTAGGTCCCATGTAGACACGTCATTTCATATAAGAGATCTGAGCATCCATGAGGCTTCCAGGAACCAATCCCCTCTGGATACTGAGGGATGACAGTATTCAGTTCTGACCTATGTTCAATACAATAGTAAAACTATTTATTCTAACATAGGTAGACTACATGATAAAAGTAAAATCATAGCATCTCATAAAGCTCCACAATACTGATATAATTCACTTTGTTCTTATGAATCTGATTAAAGAGTTTGCTTTACATTCTACCACAGAAGGTGTTTCATGTATATAAACAACAACAACAAAAAACACCACTCCAAATTTTTGACTAAAATGTAACTAATGGAAGGAACCGTGGTAAGCTGTGATGTAAAATCAGTCTACAGTGACTTTTCACCACTACATTCTTTTTGAGTTTAATATTTAGTAATCTTACTAATTAAGTTCTATTTTATAATTTTATTCTATTTAGATAGGTAATAAAAAGAAAAGACAATGCATATTCTCCCCCTGAAATACACATTTCTAAATTAACCTTACTTTTTCTCCATCAAATTACAGGAGAAAATGTTTGGATTGCCCTTTTGAGTAAAACTCTCCTTACTATCCTCTTCCATGAACTATAAAATAGTTTGCTCCCCCTACCCTCATCTTTGCCCCCCAAGAACTACTGAAAGAATTTCAATCAGAACTCCTACCTCATCATTATTTGTGACTGTTCATTTATGTATATTTATGGAGAGCTTAAAGAAAGAAGAATACAAATTTAAGTAAATCCTTAAAAGGGTTACAGAAGGAAAATTTGTTGGGAAATCATTTTCATAACCACTATATTTGTGTTTAAAATGAATGTAGAAGAATGAATTAAAAAGTAGTACAAACTGTTCATTTTTAAAAAGACTAAGAAGTTGAGCAGAATTTAAACTATTTCCACAAGCCTAATTCCAGCTCTGGAAGTTACTAAAGGCAAAAACATGCCAAACAGTAGGATTATAATCTTTCAAAGAAAACTAAAATGTCAGTAGAGAGGGATGGATATTAAAATAAAGGGAATATTAAGTAAACAATTGAATGGACCAATAAAAACAACTTCTAAGATGTATAAAGGAGGAAGAAGTAGAAGTAGGGTACAGATAGAGGTTCTGTAAAGCAAAAAGAAATGTGATGATTTTAACCTTAGCAAAAAAAAAAAAAAAAAATCTGTAGATTACTTCTTAAAAGAGGGAGAAAAAGGAAATAAAACAATGACTCAAAAATTATGTAAACCAACAATGAAACACTCGCTAAATTTAGAGAGCATGATTTTAGAGACACCTCAACTATCGTTTCTCGGCCTTTTGGTTAAGGTCTAATGTAGAAACACATCAACTGACAGTTTTCCCGGCAAAGCTCCAATGTCCAGGCTATTTGTTTTTAATAACATCTATTGTTGCTGACAGGGTGGGAGATTGTCCAGGTGGGAAAAATTGGGAGTGCAAATGAAAATAATAATAAATTAATCCAGAAAGGGTCTTAAATGCCTATTAAGTAAGTTGGATTTAACTTGGTGAAGTAGCTATTAAAGAAGGCAAGACATAGTCACTATAGCATTTTAGCCAGACTCTTCTAGAGTCAGAATATAGAATAGATCTGAAGCTACAAGAGGTCTAATGCTAGAGATAAAGTTGAAAACAATGGGAGCTAGCATTGTGGCGCAGTGGGTTAACACCCTGGCCTGAAGCGCAGGCATCCCATATGGGAGCTGGTTCGAGACCAGGCTGCTCCACTTCCGATGCAGCTCTCTGCTGTGGCCTGGGAAAGCAGTAGAAGATGGCCTAAGTCTTTGGTCCCCTGCACCCACATGGGAGACCCAGAAGAAGCTCCTGGCTCCTGGCTTCGGATCAGCGCAGCTCCGGCCGTTGCCACCAATTGTGGAATGAACCATCGGATGGAAGACCTCTCTCTCTGTGTAACTCTTGACTTTCAAATAAAAATAAATAAATCTTAAAAAAAAAAGGAAAACAATGATAGGGGATGAGACTACCAAGACAGAACATTTATCTGAAAACCATGAATGACTTTAAAGAAATCCATTAGCTGGGTACAAAGTTGAAAATGATTTTTTGAAATTCATTTTTCAGTCAAATTATAATAATAAACTAGTATTTAATAGCAATCAAACAATAATGCTGAATTGTCAATACCATGAAAGAGTGATCATTAATGAGTTGGCAAACATGTGCTTACATTAAACCTAGCAAATGTTGGGAGGGCAAAATCACAACAAAAACAAAGTCTGTGTAGCTTTTTATCTTACTATATATAGTAGACAATTACAGAAGCTATTGTAAAAATAAGAGCTAGATGATTAGAGGTGACAACCATGTGAACTAGTCAATAACGAAAATACTTTACAGGATGCAGCAGGTAATGACAAAGAATGGCTGACTTCCTCAAGCAGAAAACTCTATATATATCTGAAAATAAGTTCATTTTACTCAGATAATCTTATTATCATTAAGAGTGGGCATTGGCTTTACAGTTAGAATGCCTGTGTCCTAAATCAGAGTGAGCAGGTTTGACTCCCAGCTCCTGACTCTAGTTTCCTGCTAAAGCAGATCCTAGGAGATAGCAGTGATAGTCTCCTGTCCCTCATGTAGGAGACCTGGATTGAGTTCCTGGCTGCCAACTTCAGTTGGGCCCAGCCCAGGCCACTGCAGGCATCTGGGGGAGTGAACCATTAGATGGGAGAACTCTCCCCGTCTCACAAATAAATTAACTATACACACATAAACACACACACACACACACACACAAACGATCTAGGGACCAGCGCTGTGGCATAGCGAGTAAAGCCACCACCTGCAGTACCAGCATCCCATATGGGCACTAGTTCAAATCCCACTTTCGATCTAGCTCCATGCTAATGAGCCTGGGAAAGCAGCAGCAGATGGTCCAAGTACTTGGGCCCCTGACCCCACATGGGCAACCCAGAAGCTTCTGGCTCCTGGCTTTGGATCAGCCCAGGTCTGGCCACTGTAGCCATCTGGGGAGTGAACCAGCGAATGAAATATCTGTCTCTCCCTCTCTCTGTAACTGATTTTCAAATCAATAAAAACAAATGTGGATCTAGGGACCAGTGTTGTGCCACAGCAGGTAAAGTCATATGGGTGCCAGTTCACGTCCCAGCTGCTCCACTTCTGATCCAGCTCCCTGCTGAAGGCCTGAGAAAAGCAGCAGCAACTGGCCTAATTGTTTGGGCCCCTGCCACCAACATGAGACCCAGATGAAGATCTAAGCTCCTGGCTTCAGCCTTGCCCAGCCCTGGCCATTATGGCCATTTGGGGAGTGAACCAGTGGATGAAGCTCTCTGTGTAACTCTTTCAAATAAATAAATCTGAAAAAAAAAAAAAAAAATTTGAATCTATAAATCTTCCCATTGAGAGAAGCATCAATCATGCACATCAACGATTACAACTTTGACATGAAAATAAATTATGATTTATTTTAACACCTTAGAATATTTGGCATTCCCTGAAAGCATACCATTACCAGACGGAGCCAACAAACAGAATTACAATCTCTTTTAAGTCCCAAATCTCAACGCTTAGTGTCATTAAAACAGTAAACAAATGTCAAAAATGTCATGTAAGAGAGGGTATTTGGCATAGGGATTAAGACATCCATATCTCACATCAGAGTACCTAGGTTCAAATCCAGACTCTGGCTCCTGATTCCAGATTCTTGCTAATGATGACTCAGGTGGCTGGGTTAATTTGTGGATGGTTTCTGCCACCCACATCGGTCATCTAGTTTGAGTTACTAGTTCCCAACTTCAAGCTAGCCATCCCCAACTGCAGAGAGCTGGAGAGTAAACCAGCGAATACAAGTTCCCTCCATCTTACTCTCAAAAAAAAAAAAAAAAAAACCATGTAAACTGTCATGCATACTATAAATAACCCATTTTCTTATTCAAGTTAAAAAGGAGCAAACTTTGGCAGGTGTTGGATATGCTTATGACCTTGACAGTGATGAAGTTATCGTGCTATTTGCATTTATCTAAATTCATTGTATGTACACAATAAATATACATATTTCTTTTTATATCAATTAGACCTCTTTAAAGCTACTTTTTAAATTAAAAAGGGGGGAAGGGGGACAAGTCCTTCAGGCAGAACTAAAAATTGCTTATTAATTTAAATGTGCTCAATTTCCTTTCTTGCCCATCTGTCAGAGCTATTTAATTTTCCTCACAAATTAGCCGAAGCTTTAGTATCACTCTATTATATGTCCAATTTCCTTGACCCCTTCTCCATCTATACCACCTGTGACCAACTTAGTGTAGCTCTAACATCACTTGTCACAATCCTCCTATCAGCATGCCAAATGCCATCATGGCAAAGAAAGTAAGTATACTAATTATGCAATACTACAAATCAATAAATTGCCTACCTAAAAGTATGTTTGCAATTCTGTTTCCCATGAGCCTTTTGAAGTACTCCCATATTTGGGATGTTAAATCTAATCGGTAATACTTTTTAAAAAAATCTGCTCCCAACTCAGTACTCACTCCTGTTGCCATACTTTATCAATCACCTATGGAATTCAGCCTTATTCCTTAACCAAGATAAAATATCCTCACCAGATAAAATATTCCACATAAAAAATCAGAATCTGTTCTTGTGGACCTAATTAATTACCTTTCTAGCAAGTCCGACTAAACTATTCTCAAACATCCCAACTACACCTACTATCTTTCTTCCTTTAAAACCATCATATAACAATGATCTTATATCTTCCAGTTTGCTTTCTACTCCCTTCCCATTAACCCAGTTATTTCACAATTTATTTTGCTCTAAATTACCATACTACAGGTCTCTTTTTTATTACTATTAAAATATACTATTAAAATACACTTCTATAAATTTCTTATGTGCTTTTAATAATGTCTCAATAGCAAATGCCTCCCATATGTCCAGCACCCAGATTTATCAACACTCAACAATTGACTATTTGTGCTCCATTATTATCCTCCCTCCCACTCTATGTAACATACACACACACACACACACACATTAATTTTTTTCCCAACTTTTTAAAAGCAGGCTGCAGACTGGATTCCCCATCACCTCTAAATAACCCATTGTGTATCTCTTTAACACAAGGAAACTTCTCAACATAAGTTGGGAAACCAATTCAGTAACATTACTATCCAATCCACAGGCCCCATTCAAGTTTTTTCAAGTATCCCAATTAAGTTCTCTTTTCCTTTTGGATCCAGGATCCCATATAGTAACACATTACATTTAACTGTCATGTCTCTTCTGTCTCCTGGAATACTTCTTCATTCACACCCTTAGCAGTTTATAAATACAAACCTTACAGTTTGTAAAACAGCCCAGAACACGGGTCTATCAAATGTTTTTAGCTTTTTAAATATTTTTTGAGATTTTTAAATTTTTTTTATTTTTTAAGATTTATTTTGTTTACTTGAAATACAGAGTCAGAGAGAGGCAGAGAAAGAGAGAGAGGTCTTCCATCTGCTGGTTCATTCCTCAAATGGCTGCAACGGCCAGAGCTGGATCAATCTGGGGCCAGGAGCTTCCTCCGGGTCTTCCATGTAGGTGCAGGGGCCCACAGATTTCGCCCATCTTCTACTGCTTTCCCAGCCCATAGCAGAGAGCCGGATCAGAAGCGGAGCAGCCGGGCTTTGAAGCAGCACCCATATGGGATGCTGGCGCTACAGGCCAGGGCTTCAACCTGTTGCATCATAGCACCGGCCCCATTTTTATTTATCTTAAAGGCGGGGAGAGATCTTCCATCTCCTGGTTCTCTCCCCAGCTGGTTGCAACATGGCTGAGACTGGGCAAAGCCAAAATCAGGACCCTGAAACTCCATTCAGGTATCCCATGTGAGTGATAGCAGCCCAAGTACTTGGGCCATCATATGCTGCATTCCCAGGCACATTAGCAAGAAGCTAGATTGGAAGTGGGGCAGCTTGGACTCAAACCTGAGCTTTGACAAGGGATCCAGCAATACAGGTGGCTGCTTACCCTGCTGTGGCACAACACTGGTCTCCTCTGACAAATGTTTCTTCATGACCAGATCCAAGTCACACTGTCTTTATAGGAACCCCACAGACAAGTAGCTGCATTTTTATCAGAACACTACCTTTAGTTAATACATTCCACCACTAGTGAAGTTAACTTGCTCTTGTGGTGCTTCCTCCTCTTTTTCTCATCTCTAACCTTTAAAAATAATTTAGTATCTTATGGGGGCACATTGCAAGAGCATGCCAAAATCTGCAACCAAGATATTCTACCAGCTTTTACTTGTTAATAAAGAAATCAATCACCAGGATATTTTTAGAGAAGATATATACTGGCAAATAGAGTAACTAGTACAAAGGCTCTAAGTCACAAGTTGACTGTGCAAGTCAACTGTGCAAGTTTGAAAGACTAGGAAAAACCCAATGTTACGGAAGCAAAGAAAAGAAGAACTTGTCTTACAGGTATTTATATGTTATCTCCAACAGATTCTAAGTTTCTTGTAAGATATGAGATTATTTTTATATCTTAAATTGGCTGATTCATCCTTTTTTGTATGCTTTTATATGCACAACACATGCAGCAAGGCAATACAGATCTATAAAATATACTAAAATCTTTGCTATTAAGAGGTTCACAATTTAGTAGAGAAACAGACATCTAAAAAAATTCATTGCTACATGGTAACAGACGTACACAGTTCAGCGGGAAAACTGGATATTCAGAAAACAGACTTTTTTAACTATCAAATTTTCATTAGTCCACAATAAGTACCTTCAATTTTTCAATTCCCATTCCCTCCTCAGTGTATTACAATGTCATTCCTATCCCTCACACTAAAATAAAACATTTTTTATCAAGGTCATTCATTGTCCTAGTTTGTTGCTTAGATTGGGCAATCTGTAAACAACAGAAATTTATTGCTCACAATTCTAGAGGCTGGAAAGTCCAAGATCAGTAACAGCAGATTTGGTGTCTGGTGAAAGACCTCACTCTGTTTCACAGATAGCACCTTCTTCTGGCTGTGTCTTCACATGAAAAAGGAGGCAAACAAGCTCCCTTGGGCTTTTTTAATAAGGGCACTAATGCATCCATGAGGACAGGGTCTTCCTGACTTAATCACCTCCTTTTAATATCACATTGGGGATTAGGTTTCAACATATGAATTTTGGCAGAACAAACATTCAGACCATAGCACTCATTAATGATTTGCCAAATCCAAAAGATGCCTTGCAGTCCTAATTTTACTTTAGACTTCAGTCTTTTCACGAAATACTCATCTCTTGGCTTCTAAGAGATCCCCTTGTTTGTTTTCTCTCTGGCTTCTCATGCAGCTTTCCTGTGCAATCACTGACTCTTCTCTTTGCTTCCAACGTTGAAGTTTCAGCTTTCTTAACCATACATAAGCAATTATACTTTCTATTTCCGTACTGAATTATTCCTAAACTGAATCATCTTTCCAGATCTCTCTCCTGAGTTCTCATTACCTACTGGCCATTTCTACATCGCTTTCTGCATAAATATCTCAAAGACAACAAGAACAAACTTCTCCCTTTAAATACTCAGCACAGTAAATGAATGAGCCTTTTAAGTCACATTAAGTTAAAAACATATTATCTCATATTCTCTCCCTCTCAAAAATTTTATGGAAAATAGTTATTTTGTTAACACATTTCCAAAAAAAATTAGTATTTATTTATTTTGAAAGGTGGAGTTACAGAGGGAGAGAGAGGTAGGTATCGTTCATCTGCGGGCTTCCACTCCCCAAATGGCTGCATCTGCCAGGGCTGGGCTAGGCTGGAACAGAAGCCTGGAAATCCATCCAGGTCTCCCACGAGGGTAGCAGGAGCCCAAACATTTGGGTCATCTTCTGCAGCTTTCCCAAGTGCATTAACAGAGAGCTGGATTGGAAGTGAAGCAGCTGGGAATCAAACCCAATGCCTATATGGGATACTGGTGTCATAGGCTGCAGCTTAATCTGCTGTGCCATGCCAGGCCCAGAAAATACTTGTTATAAAAAAAAAAAAAAAGAAAGAAAGAAAAAAAGCATAGATTTAAAAACTTTTTGTACCAAAACAGAACTTTTTAACTTTTCCATAAACTTTTAAAGTCCTCTCATAGAAGTAAGTTTCTCAAATCCCAGATAACTTATTTTCATTTATTTATTTAGATATTTATTTGAGAGGGAGGAGAGACACAGCTCCTAACTACTGGTACATTCCCCAAATGCCCACAATGACCAAGACTGCTGGTATGAGAACCAGAAGCTGGGAATACAATTAAGGTATCCCATTGGGTAGTAAGAATCTACCTGAGCCATCAACACTGTCTCCCAGCCTCTGTACTTGCAGGAATCTGGAGTCAGGAGCCAGAGCCAAGAATCAAACTCAAGCACTCTGACAGGAAGGTGGGCATCTTAACTTCTTGGCTAAATGTCCCTCCAGAAATCTATTTGTAATCTGTTAATTTCATCTATACTTCCACTCTGACTTTGTTCAAGCCCTGATGATTTCTTGAATCACTGTCAGAACTCTTCCACCAATGTCTTTTGAGTAAAATACTTCATTTCAGTCTATCCTCCACAACAATGCCAAAAGAATGATTAAAGAGAAATTCTACTCACTCTTCGATCTAAATCCATCATTTGCTTTTCACTGCCTTCAGGAAAGAAATCTACTCTTTAGCACATCATAAAAAGATCTTGATTTTGTTCCCCATCAACTTAATTATCATCCATACTTCTTTCTGTGTTACATGTATGTTGTAAGCAATAAGCCACAATTACATTCTCCCAAAATTTGAAAGGCCTTCCTCTAGGTATGAAATATCCAGATGAACATTGCAGACATTTTACTTCTCCAGTAAATTTCCCTACCATCTCCTGGGATCATGCATACTCCATACAGGTTCTTAATACATTGTGCCAATTCTGTCTCTTTACTATCTGAGAACTCTCCAAAGGCCAAGTACTAAGTCTTTATATCCCAACTGCTTGGAATACTGATGGGTTGTGAAAGACTGAAATTTGTTAAAAGAATGCCTAAACTAACAGCTTAATTATTCCTTATTTATATCACTCCTTTGTTTTAATTTCAATGAAAGAGAGACACATTTTACATTTCCAAGAAGAGAGAGGAAATCTTTGCTTCTTAGAGGCAATTCAATGAACAGACTCTCGTACTGTGAGTGCCTTAGTCCTGAGAATTTATTAACTCTGATTTTCTTTGGTAAATATTATTTGAGGCAGTGATTCAGAAACCAAGTAAGAAAAGTTAAAAGACTAAGAGATCCAGGGTAAAATGTGACCTGGTAATTATGCTAACTCCCTCCTTTAGTTTTTTCTTACTACTCTATTGGGAATACACCCATTACTAAAATATTATACTATGAAATATAAGTTTTCATTAAATAGAATTTCACTTTTTAATTACAATGATTTGCTTCTAAATCTTGTATGGCATTTATAGAATAAGATTTTAGTGGAATAAAAATTAAAACAGGTAAGATTTACTTAAATATGTCTATAAAATTACAGCAGCACCAAATAAAACTTAATGACTGCTACTGTATACACTGTTCAGTACTAATTATATGCATTCTATCATGTAAGTCCACAACAAATACTGTGGGCTCAGTACTAATATTACCTATTCTCCACTCCCCCCTTTTTTTAAGATAATAAAATTAGAGATGAAAGAAATGCCAAGATACACTAATAAGAAGTGGTAGACCTGTGATTGAGAGCCCTCTGATGCCAAAGCTGATGATCTTAACCATAATATTATACTGCCTCTTGCTGCACCTATTTAAAAGGACTCAAAAGAATCCCTTGGGAAAAGTTTCCAACTATACACACACACACACCAGTTCCTTAGAAATAAATTTACAAGATTAAAATACCAAATACATAAAAGAGGAAGACTGGTTGGACCCATTCTGGCTCCTGACTTCAGCCTGTCCCATCCCAGACTGTTGTGGGCACTGGGAAGTGAACCAGCTAATGGGTGCTCTATCTCTCTCTCTCTCTCTCCCCCTTCTCTCCCTCTCTGCTTTACAAATACATAAAATAATATTTTAAGTTTATGGAAAATGCACATTATCTTTTAATTCCATTTTCCATGAATTTTCTTGAAGCCCCCTCATACACACACTATCGCTTGAGGTGATAATCATAAAAGTACCAGGAAATTTTAGACAAACCGTGCTCTCTTCTCTGCATTTCTTATTAGGAAGCATTTTGTTGTAGGTAACTGAAAATCACCAGTAAAAGTAAAATAATTACAGATGAGACAGGCATAATTAGCAAATTCTATCAATACTTAAAGAACAAACATCTTTTACACACCACAGGACTACTTTGCTTTCTTCATATATCTTCAACTAAAGGAAACAATCAGAAAACAGCTTCCTCTTCACATCTCATTCTTGTTTCCCAAGACAAATGCCCTTAGAAGTAGGAATTAAATGCCTAGAAAAGGACTGCAAATTTTTATGTAGAAAGCCAGGTAATAAATATTTTAGGCTTTTGCAAGGCCGTATGGTCTTTGTCATAACTATTCCACTCTGTGACTATAGTGGGAAAGCAACCATAGACAACATAAACACTGAATATGCCTGTTTCAATAAAATTTGATTTGTAAGATTCGGTGGTGAGTTAGTCTGCTAATTCCTGGTTCAAAGTGTTTTACCAACTTTATACCAACCATTGTACTAAATTCATGACATACCAACAAGCATATTATGTCACTGTATGCCCCCTCACAAGATTCTAAATTATTATGTAACAAACATCAAAACATAGACAATGTTTCATGAAGTATAACAACCAAATACTTAATACTTATTTGTTTTTCCATTTGTTTATTTGAAAGACAGAGATCGATCCTCTATCCATTGGTTCATCCTCAAATGCTCTAACACCCAGGGCTGGACCAGGCCAGGACAAATGTGATAAGCAGAGTACTAAATATCTTTTGTTCCATGTTTTTTTCTGTTACAATCTTAAGGGAAAGTTCCCACAGGCTGGTAAGTGGGTTTCTAAGGATAATACTAAAAGGTTCATTTAATAATCTTCTACAATTAGCTTAACTCAAGAAATTCCCTTGGTTTACAATTAAAATTACTGTATGACATTTTGTAAAATGTCAAATTCCAAAATCGGTAACATGTTGAGAATTACATTTACTCATGATGCAAGGCCAAAATATGAAGATACCTCAAAAAGTTCATGGAAAAGGTAACTTTATTTGAGGGCAAAAAAATGTTGAAATCCCCATTCTTTTTTCTTAATACACATTTCCATGAACTTTCTGGAAACCTCTCTTATGCATCAATTTAAACATTTTTCACACCAAAATAAATGTATCTTGTAATTCCATTTTCCAAACTTTGTGAGTATCCCTATTTACCTGTGACTGTATTTCGACATCACATCTTTCAGGAGTTTTCCAAAATTGGAGGAAATCTAAATTTGAGTAAAATTTTTGTTATGCTAAGTTAAATTAAATGAATTTTCAAGTTTCCTATTAAAAACAAAATTTTTATTTTAAATTCATCTGTGAGCAATGTTTCTTCAATTTCATGTGAAGATGATACTTTGCAATTACTTACTGTAAATATACGTCTGCCAGTTCGATCAAAAGTTACACAGTACACAGAAGACAAATGTCCAAGAATTCGTTTGTGCATTTTCATGTGCTGATACACTGCAGTTGGGACAAGTCGCTCTAGTCTGTATTTCCCATTCAGCTTCCTTGAAAACAGAGTATCCGCTACCAAGAAAAAGGGGGAAATAAATATAACCCAAAAAATTAATATTATCAATTTATAACCTTTTAAGTATTCACGTATTTTAATCTGCCATATGTTGGTAAAAATAAAGATGCTAATACATATGGCTCCCGGTTGTCTTCAAAACAGTCAATAAAAATATTTCTCCTGAAATAAGTCTGGCACCATCATGCTTATTTTAATAAATTACAAATACATTTTAATAAATATGCATAAAAACAGTTAATTTTAAAAAATGCAGTTAAATGACTTATCCAAAGTCACAATGTATGGCATAAAACTAGTATTAAAATCCAGACTTCTTTACTTTCTGACTAAGGTATTTAAAAACAAAAAGCATTTTAAATATTATATCTTCAAAA
This sequence comes from Lepus europaeus, assembly GCF_033115175.1. NCBI lineage: Eukaryota > Metazoa > Chordata > Mammalia > Lagomorpha > Leporidae > Lepus > Lepus europaeus. Next base: position 76,055,339 of record NC_084829.1, read on the forward strand.
GCCCCCTAGGAGATATTCTTAGATAAACAGTAAAAACTGGAATCTAGTGATTTTTACTTTTCATCAACCAGCAGTAGTCAAAAATTCTAAATATGACATGAAAAATTATTTTCAAAAAAGAACCTTTGCAACAAGTAAAGACAGAGGAGTAAGTCATTAGCATTATTAAAAGGTAAAAATTAAACTGGGAATCCTGCCAAACATCTGCATAATGATTCCTTCTCTAGAATCCAACTCATTCATTCTAACCATCCTTCAAAATCTGACTAAAATTTATCTTCTGCCCTAAAGCTAGATTTGCTTACTCCAGCCTAAAATGTTCTCTTTTATCTAAATTACTGCTGTATTTTCTACACTGAGACTTATGGACAAAGGAGATGCTCAATAAATATATGTTGACTGAACTGGAGGCACATTATAAATCTATAGATAACCTTTGAATATGAGGGTTTTTTTTTTTTCCTGTGACTGGCACCTATATTGGATACTTGAGCACCACAGCTTCTCATGTGTATTTTGTTCCAGAGAAAATTAAATAATATACTAAATACCACTTAACACCAAGTCAAAGTCTAGCAATCATTCTCTAAAACTGGTAAAATGTACATCTCTCAGGTATTATTTTTTTCCACAGCTCACACAATTTTGCAAATCCAACCCCAACAGAAGTCAGTGAAACAGCTTGGGTAGTTATAAAGCTGGATGCTTTACATGTTATAAAGCAATAATACTGTAATGAAAATTATATTATGCTTATATTTTTATCATAGCTATTACTTTATATTTTGAGTATTTCTCTCGCTATTAGCATATAAATTCTATGCAACAATCCATCCAAACATCTGATAATGTCTCAAAGTTTGACACTTTTCAGTTAGTATATTTAGGCTTAAGCTGGTTATACAATAATTTAATAGAGACTCTGTTTCTACCACAGTTTCAGTTCTGAAACATTTTTCTTAACCCAAAAACAGCTTGGTGAGATATCTCCCAGTACTTTGATTCCAGAATGATTTAGTCCAAGAATCATACAAAATCACAGACATCAATTGTCCTGCTAAATGAGAACTCAAATCATCTTGTCCAAACATCAAGGACCACTAACATCTCAGACTCACCTGTTGTGTCTGTAAGCAAATAAGTAATGCTATCGACACAAAAAACTAATACTGTTACCAAGAAACACTTTAATACCCTCTATCCAAAATTTACAAAATTCTCAAAATGTCAAATTTTATGAAATTTAGATATGAAAATATAATTACACATAAAATATCAAAATTACTTCTTAATGATGATCAAACACTATTATATACATGTCAGAATTTTTTGATGAATTCATTATAAAAATCATTTAAAAATCTGAGCTGATAAGGTATCTTCTAAGCAAAGACTTCCAAGAGAAAATGTTACTGTTGCCTCAAACATAGTCTTTACTGACTCTGACCTACACTGGAATTAAATCTTTATTTTTAATTCTGGGAGTCAAATGAAAAAGATTTGTCGCTTTTAGAAAGTTACTTTAGAGTCAACTTGTCAAACAAGACTTTCCAGAAACACAGTCAGTGAAATACATTTATAGTTAAAACTACATTCCATGATATTCTTCATAATAGCTAGAAATTAACTACTATCCATACTATGGCTGCATGTTAAAGGAGGTACCTAGACGATTACTTACTCTCAGCCAATTTACAATCATTCTAACAGCTCTAAAAGTACAACAGTCGGAAAGAACAATACGTAGAGTGCCCTAGTGATAAAATGGAGTTCAAACTTTTAACTACAGGTGTCAGAAGAAAAAATATAAATATGGGTCAGAAGTGATACACACAGAAGGTGAGGAAGATGAATTTGAGGAGGCTCCTGACCAAACAGGTAGATAATTCTTACCAAGGGTAGTAGGATGTCAAAAGCTCATTAGAATTCACATTTCCTTTTATTATACCACATAACATAACATAATATCTGTCTTCCCCTTACGAAATTTAAATACCAAGGACAGAAGTTCTCTTCTATTTTTCACAATTATGTCATCTTATAAATAAAAAATAAACATAAATGAATCTTGATATACAAGATATTTCAATTTAATATATAGTTTTGTGTCAGAAAGGCAAATGGCAATTATTCAATTTTTAAAGAAATTAATAACAGACTGGATTTCTAACTAAAAAATGTTTCCTGCATTATAGGAATTTCTTAAATTTTATTAAATTAAAATATCAATTTTTAAAATGACTGGTTGAACAGACTAAAATGATACAAAGCAATAAGTTCTTTATGTAACATAATTAGTTTTAATCTTAAGCCAAGTAGCATATATGACTTGGGCTTAAAAGTGCATTTATTTTGCTAATTATGGTGACAGAATTATTCTTAAAGATTACCAAAGCAAACTAAGATTTTTTCATTTGGCAAATTCTTTCTTATTCTCCAGGGCCAGTTCAAGTGTCACTTCCCCAAGGAAGACTGGTAAATTTCAAACACATCCTCTGCTCAAAACTGTAACATCAACTTCTTTACATAACAGACTACCATACTCCTGCATAAATCGGTCACCTATTACTTCTCTTCTCTGGCCTTACCTGCTACTTCACCCCTGGCTTGCTCCAACCACTAACTTCTCCATCCTTCAGGGACATCAGAAATGCTCCTAACTTAGGGCTTTTGAGTTGGCTGTTTCTTCTGCTTAGAATGCTCCCGTTGTATATGGCTAATTCCCTGTACTTTAAAAATTTTTCTCAGATGTCTGTCACTTTCTGAATGAGGCCTAAACTGATCAGTTTATTAAAAACAGCAACCCATCCTCTATCACCCCCTGTAACTACCAATCCCCTTTATGTATTTCTACATTTGTTCTTAGTCCATCACTTATCATCTGATAACACTCATTTATTTGCTAATTATGTTCACTGCTTATTTCCTGTCACCTCTTATTAACACAGCAAATTTCATATGGGCAGGACTTTGTTGTCTGTTTTGTTCTTTAACCTAAGAGTTAACAATGGTGGCTGTACTTATTAGATGACTAATACAAATTAGAGGAATTAGATATATTATGTATTAATAAACCAATTCATTTTAGGAATAAAAAAGTGGATTTCTTTACATGACAAATTAAGAGGTACAAAATAACTCTAAAGAGTACTTCAACTGCCTTGCTAAATGCATTTAACATGGGGAAAAAACAAAAGTAAATATATTTACTCAATTTTCTGAAAATAGACTAGTAAATGTAGTAAAAATTCCAGAAAGTCTGTTACCCATTTGAAATACCAGTCCCTTAAAGTCTGAAGTAAAAAGTAAAATAGTGAAAAGTGTCATCTGTAGCAAATTTCTCACAATAGTCTTTGAAACAAAGCCCCTGTACAGAAATCTGCAGAACTAGTTACTAGGGATAAACAAAGGGCCAATGATTTCTTAAATTTCAGACACAACCACATACTTATCTAGCTTGGTGGGGTCTTACCCATTTCTTCCCCAAGTACTGGAATGATAAATCAAACCCCTCTAGTAGTCATTTCTTGGTTCATACCTTCTTAATAAGACTCGATCTATTCTCTAATTACAATAATAATAGATACTCAACTCAGAAAATGAGAACATCAATCAAAGAAGAAAAATTTGCAAATCATCTAAAGAAATCACTTAAAAATTTTCAGAAGTTTCCTCATAAATAGCATTTTAACAGCCATTCTCTATTTCTTAGTAAGAGATAGACTTTAGGCATGACAGACTTCAAATGCAACACTGTAGACTTCCTAAACTTCAATTCTTCCAGAGAAAACCAGGCAAACATAAATATCTCCCATAAAATATCCTTGGCTTTCATATTATATTGTTCTTTGACATCTAATTGTTGTAATTTTTACACGATTTGATCAATAAATATTTTGCCTTTCTGATTTTTTTCTACTGCTTTAGTACGAAGAGTCCTACTCAGTCAACAGTACAATAAATAAGCCACTGACATTTTCTTTAGTTCTTTGTGGTTAATATTTCTCGGTTAACCTTTTAATATGTATGTGCAATTTTAACATATTATTCATGAATCTCTAAAGATACTTTTCTTCCTAAATAGTCAATTACTTGTTCCAGCCTTTCCATTTACTAATCCTGTCTTTTCCTTTAAATTGTGATTCTAGGGGCCACCAGTGGAGTGGTGGGCTAAGCCTCCACCTGTGGTGCCAGCATTCCATATGGGCAATGGTTCGAGTCCTTGCTACTCCATTTCCAATCCAGCTCCCTGCTAATGTGGTTAGGAAGGAATCTGAAGAGTCCTGGAAGTAGCTCCAGTCTCCTGGTTTCAGATCAGCCCAGTTCCAACCAGTGTGGCCATTTGGGGAGTGGATGAGCAGTTGGAAGACCTTCCTCTCTGTCTCTGCCAGTGTAACTCTACCTCTCAAATAAATAAATAAAATATATTTTTTAAAATGTGATTCTATTATCTTCTATTTCTGTGCTAGGCCACTGATTTGTTTACTTATATGCCAATACCAGAATTTTAATTTTTCTAGTTAATGTTTTAATATTTATTTTGGTATTCTACTTTACAAGGTATCCACTAGAAAGTGACTTATTCTTCTTTATCAACTAATTTTTAATCATTTAAAAGTTAAAATAAGCAAAATTATTATAAATATAAATTTTATTTTATTCTCTCATAATTTCACCAGAAGGTTACTTTAATTAATTTTTCTGAAATCCATTTTTTACCCTTGTTTTGACTAATTCCAACTCTGGTTAAAGAAAAACAATTGGAAGGAAGGATCCCAGGTTTTGTGTAAATAAAATGTACAAGTAATTATATTTTATAATTAATAACAAAAGAAACTGTTCCTAAATTAAAATACAAAAGAATGAATTATGGATAATCAGGGCATTTTTTTTTATTATTATTTATTTACTTGAAAGAGTTACACACAGAGAGAAGGAGCGGTAGAGAGAGAAAGTTAGAGAGGTCTTCCATCTGATGGTTCACTCCACACTGGCCACAACAGCCAGAGCTGTGCCAATCCGAAGCCAGCAGCCTAGAGCTTCTTCCAGGTCTCCCATGCAGGTGCAGGAGTCCAAGGATTTAGGCCATCTTCCACTGCTTTCCCAGACCACAACAGAGAGCTAGATAGGAAGTGGAGCAGCCAGGACACAAACTGGCGTCCATATGGGATTCCAGCACTGCAGGCAGCGGCTTTACCCACTACACCAAAGCACCGGACCCCACAATCTGTTTTAATAAAGGCTTTCTAATACAAGACTAATTAGGGGTCAGTGTTGTGGCACAACAAGAGGGTTAAGCCACTGCCTGAAATGTTGCATTCCATATGGGTGCTGTTTCATGTCCCAGGCTATTCTACTTCCAACCCAGGTCACCGCAAAAGTTATCTGGGAAGTCAGTGGAGTACAGTCCAAGTGCTTGGGCTCCTGCACTAACATGAGATACCTTGAAGAAGCTCCTGACTCCTGGCTTAAGCAAGGCCAAGCCCCAGCCACTGCAGCCATTCCAGCAGATGGAAGATATCTCTCTCTCCCTCTCTCTCTCTCATATATATACATATATATATATGTAACTATGACTTTCAAATAATAAATTAAAAAAATAAGATCAAAGTCAGCGAGCTCAGGGGGCTTCCATGGCCTTGGCAACTCATGACTAGAGCCTGGGGAGATTGCTGATGCCTTAAACAAGTGTGGCAATCTGTTAACTCAACAACAGGAATCACTGTGCACTTACTCCCCATGTAGGATCTCTGTCCTTAATGTGTAGTTCAATGTGAATTAATGATATGACTAGTGTTCAAACAGTATTTGGCACTTTGTGTTCTGTGTGTGGGCAAACTGATGAAATCTTTACTTAATATATATTAAATTGATCTTCTGTATATAAATATAATTGAAAATGAATCTTGATGTGAATGGAATAGGAGAGGGAGCGGGAGATGGGAGGGTTGCAGGTAGGAGGGAAGTTATTGGGGGGGAGCCATTGTAACCCATAAACTGTACTTTGGAAATTTATATCTACTAAATAAAAGTTTAAAAAAATTAAAAAAAAAAAACTAAACTAATTTCTATAAAACAAGAGTTTAGAAATCTATGAACCCAAACTTCAGTGAACTGCAGAAACTGATAACCATAAGTATACGTGAAAATAAATTCCAAACTGATTTACCACTTATATGCGAATGTCGATTTAAGGCGATAATTACATTTCCCAACAAATAACGATACATTCCTCCAAGGAACAAGTTTTATGGATGTAACCATTCAAATTCATCACAAATACAAATAGTAGACTATGTATGGTTTTGGTGATTTCAAAATTTCTATCAGGTAATTGTACTGTATGGTGTGAAGTATTTAATAAGGCATAAAATGACATAAAACTTTACTCATTTTAGAGAACCACAAGTTAAAACAAATGAAAATAGAGCTATGACTGTGGATCACAAAAAAAATAGCTAATTTTAGTTCACTAACAGAGAGATTATACTAAGTTCAAGCAATAAATACCTTGAGAAAATGTTATTAAAAAAGAAGGAAAACATCATGGCTTGGAGCTACACAAAAGTTCTTACTAGACGGACTTCAATAATCTGATGACATTATATGCCAGAATTAACAACATGGCTAACTATGAAAATACAATACAATACACAATGTAGTGGTAAACGCTACAGAACCTTATTACCTGTAGCAGGTTCGGAAAATAATGGCTAACATTTACTAAGTGCTTTACTACATGCCAGACACAATTCAAAGCACTTTGCATATATTCTTTAGTTTTAAGAGTTATTTAAATATTCGAAAGAATTATAGAGAGATATCTTCCATCCAATGATTCACTCTCCAGATGGTCACAATGGTCAGGGCTGAGTGAGGTTGAAGCCAGGAGCCAGGAACTTCTTCCAGGGGTCCCATGAGGGTGGCAGGGGCCCAAACACTTGGACCATCTTCTGCAGCTCTTCCCAGGCCATTTCAGGGAGCTGGATCAGAAGCAGAGCAGCGGCGACATAAACGGGCACATATGGGATGATAGCATCACAGGTAGTGGCTTTTTACTGTTATGCCACAACACCAGCACCACTTTACATATATTCTTATTTAACATTCAACCATCCTGTGAAATGAGTACGATTATGATCCCCAGAAAAGAAAGATTTATCAGTTAGGAAACTGAAGGGCTAAACGTAACTTGTGCAGAGGTGAAGACCACGTATGACTCAGTCTAGTATCAAGTAGTATATTATTAACTACTATGTGCTGAAAATGCAGAAAAATACTACAAAAACAATGAGACTAATTTCTGAGCTGTTATGTTTTTCAACCTTTTTCCATTGAGCATATATTCAATCTAATTAATGTTTTAATTACATTGTCAATCTACCTCAAGAACCCAAAACAGAATTAGGGAAAGTACAGGGGCCAGCACTGTGGCACAGCAGTCAATACCCTGGCCTGAAGCACCGGTATCCCATAAGGGCTCCAGATCAAGACCCAGCTGCTCCACTTCCAATCCAGCTCTCTGCTATGGCCTTGGAAAGCAGTAGAGGACGGCCCAAATCCTTGGCTCTGGCACCCATGTGGAAGACCCGGAGGAAGTTCCTGGCTCCGGATCAGCCCAGCCACTGTGGCCATTTGGGGAGTGAATCATCAGGTGGAAGACCTCTCTCTCTCTCAGCCTCTCCTCACTCTGTGTAACTCTTTCAAATAAATAAATAAATCTTAAAAAAGAAAGTATAAAATATCTTGAAATACTGTTATATTCAAAGACTGATAAAAATACACTCAAGGATAAACATGTAAAATTTAACTCATTATAAAAAAACTAAAAACAATATATTAAAGTATATGAACGTGTATTATACTACCAAGAATGATTATTTCTCATCTGACAGTTGGTTGAAAACTGATTTACTGCTAAAAAAAAAAAAATTCACTGGCCAGTGTTGTGGTATAGCTAGCAACACCGCTGCCTGTGATGCTGGCTGTTCCACTTCAAATCCAGCTTCCTGGCTAATGGCCTGAGAAAAGCAGCAGAAGATGGCACAAGTGTTTGAGTCCCTACTAACCACACAGGAGACCCAGATGAAGCTCCTGCTCCTAGCTTTGCCCTGGCCCAGCATGCCACTGCGGCCATCTGTGGAGTGAACCAGCAGATGGAGGATCGCTCTCTCTCTTCAAAATAAATAAAGCTCTGATTCAAAAGTCCTAAGAATACAACAGGCCATCAAATTGCCTTCCTATTGAAGTTTTAAAGTAAAAGAAAAGCATATCAAAGATAGTTTAGTTTCCATTTTTTACTATTTAAGAGGGACCCATACGATGAGGAACATTTAAGTCACTGTAGAGCCACACTGGAAAGGACTGCAATGATAATTCTTCTGAGGTTACTATTATAGATATTTGCAGGAAATGACAATGAAATATTCATAATTAGATAATTATGGGATAACCGGGTAATTTCCCAGGATAATCTGGAAATAATTCAACACAAGTTGGTTTATTTCTATAGCATTAGCTGGTCTCTATACCATCCTGCAACAGTATACATGGGGCACATGAACAAGACCAAAAAAATCACAGTAATGGTAACTATAATGAACAATATCCCCAACTTCAGCTAAAATAAGAAGGGGCTATAACCTAAGAAGGATAACCCTGTAATCAACTTTTTGTCCACAAAAAAAAAAAAAAAAAAAAAAAAAGTGTGAGGGGCAGGAGATAAACAGGGAAAAGAGTAAAGAGAAATATCACCTGGGCAAACACAGCTTTTATCAGCATTTCTCTCCTCATTTTAGTACTGTAACTAAAATAATTACTATGAGCAGTAGTTATTCACTGAATCTTTACTTATTCAATCTTGCTGTTTAGTTATGCCTCCTGTTTGAAACCCATGTTTCTAAGCAAATACCATAAAGATGAATAATGTGTGAAAATACTCCAAAAACTGAAAGAAAAGAGAAAGTGACCAGATAATGATTCCAAGAGTTAAGCAAAAAAATTGCATGAACCAAGTATATAATAAGCATTAAAAATGGGCATATACTAAAATTAGTAAAAAATATTATTTATTTGCCCACTTCTTTTCTTTCCTGGAAACTGGCCCAAAACAATTTCAAACAGAAAACACTGTAACAGTACAAAGTTTTGTTTTAAATATTTTTAAATGCCTTTACACTTATTTTAACTCAAAATATTTTTTAAGTTAGCAGTTTCATGTCAAACATTTTAATCATTCAGTTTTGAGTCAACTAACTATGGGCTAGGGGGTATAACAGGGAAAAAGAAAAAACATGTACTTACCCCCTCATGGAGATTGCAGTCAAGCAAGGGAGAAAGACATGAAACAAGGACTTACAACAATGATAACTATTATCAATTAGAAGGTATAGGGAAATCTTGAAATATATAGCAAAGGGTTCTAAACATTTGCAGCAGAGGCAGGAGGGGATGACAGTGGTATAAATCAAGGAGTCTGGGTAGACTTCTCTGAGTAACTGACATTTAAAGCAAAATTTGAAAAATGAACAGCCAAAGAATGGTGATAAGGTAAGCATATTTCAGGATGAGAAACAGCATGTGCACTGGCCTTGGCTGAAAACAGCACAGCATTCAAGCAGTATAAAGTTAGGCATGACTAACACACAGAGCACAAAAGAGCAAATGTCAAGAGAAGAGACTGAAAAGGTGCAGAGCAGACTACAGAGTGCCTCACAAGCTATGCTGAGCATTTTGAGCTAAATTCAAGTAATAATAGGTTGAAGGTTTTGGGGAAGAAAAGAATAGAGCAGTATAGCAAGATTTGCTTTGGGATAATTTATTACAGTTTTCTCTCTTGACAATGAGAATGGTTTGGAAAAGATGTAACTAAAAGCAAAAGCTGATTTTACAAAAGAAATCAAAAGGTTCAAAAAACAAAATTTCATTTAGAAAAGATTTAATCAATTCAACACCAAGATAAGAGTTTTCTCAAGAAACCAAAATTCTCACAAATTTAAATATTTATCTGGCAATACTTAAAAGAACATACCATGTTTCATTGTTTCTAAAGTTCATATACTGAAGCATAATTCAAATGACTGCCATATCCAAAACAATAAATGGATACAACCTATACAACATTAGTGCATTAAGAACTTTAAAAAGGCGGCAAAAAGTGCTATAAAAATGTGACAAAGTTAAATGCATGAGATCTGAAGCAAAATAAACAAAGATCTCACAGAATTAATTACCATCTCTCAAAGTGTCAGTTTCTTCATTAATAAAGTTGGGTTATCTTATAGTTGTTATTTAAAGCAAATAAATATTTTCCATACTCAAAGGTATGTTATACTAACATCTACAGGAACTGTCCCTAACCAACCAAACCCCCAAGTATCATATAAGTAAATATGACTAAAAATATTTTTTCTTCTGCTTTTCAAGACTTTTGTGGAAATTTTTCCCCTGCAGCTTTTAAGGAGCTAAGCAAATTTCTGTTCCATTTACACAAATATCTACTCAGTTTGATCAGACTTTCTAGTTTCAAAATATGTATAGAAAAATGCTGAAATCCTAACTTCAAAAAGATCTTCAAAAAAATTCAAAATAAAAAGAGTTCTGGGGCTGTTGTTGTGGTATAGTGGATGAAGCCGCTGCCTGGGACACTGCCATCCCATATGGGCGCTGGTTCATGCCCTGGATGCTCCTCTTCTTATCCAGCTCCCTGCTAATGTGCCTAGGAAAGTAGTGGAAGATAGCCCAAGTACCTGAGACCCAGAAGCTCCTGGCCCTGGCTTTCCTGGCCCAGCCCTGGCCTTTATAGCAATTTGGGAAGTGAATCAGCAAATGGAAGATCTCGATCTCTCTCTCCCCCTCTTTCTAACTCTGCCTTTCTCTCTTCCTTTCTCTAACTCTGCCTTTCAAATACATAATTTTTTCTTTAAATTAAAGACTTATTTACTTATAAGTCAGAATTACCGAGAGAGAGAAATAGAGAGACATATTTGATCCATTGATTCACTACTCAAATGGCTACAATAGCCAGGGCTGGACGAGGCCAGCCAGGAACCCAGAGCTTCTTCCAGGTCTTCCATGGGTATAGGGGTCCAAGCACTTGGGCCATCTTCTGCTGCTTTCCCAGACACATCAGAATAGAGTTAGATTGGAAGTGGAGCAGCCAGAACTAGAACCAGCACCCATATGGGATGCCAGTAGATGGCCACTTAACCCATTGCACCACAACACCAGCCCCAACAAACAAATCGTAACAGCAGCAACAAAAAAAAAGTCAGAAATCTTATAAGAAAATAATATAGTTTGCTTCCTTCATACAGATATGAAAATTCAATATAAAAACCAGTAATCACTCCGGAAAAATGTAAAAGCTCCTCAAAAAGTTCATATTATGAAAATTATGAAAAAATGCCTATTATGAAAAACTATGCATGCATTTCAGAATTTGCGTCAAAATAAACATCTTTTAATGCAATTTTCCATGAACTTTTTGATGTGCACTCATATATGATGCAAATTAAAGGGAAATCACTAGTGCTTCCTAATTGCTACTGGAATTGCTTGTCTAATATATCAGCAAAAAAGGGTAGCAGAGGAGATCTTTCATCAAGTCTGTAATCTAAAATTAAACTTCTTTCTATTATTTATAAAAGAAACTAAAATAGAGCTACAGGAGCAGTGATTTTAAACGCTCTTAAGGAAACTGTCATTTTTCAAACTTTTGCCCCCCCCCTTAATCAATCGTAATAATAAAATCAAGCAAAATAAAAAATTTTCTATTTTACATATGTGTAACTTGGGCATGATGGATATTAACTTTATTCCTCTAAAAACCACAGAAAACACCATTATATTTTGGGAGTTTCTCACAGCTAACTTGCTTTTAAGAGACAAAAAGAACAGAAGGCATAGAGGGGCAGAAAGAAAAAAGTGAAAAAGTCTAATACTGTCCCAAATAGAAACAGGAAGATCATTAACGAAACAGATTTAAAAAAAAAAAAACACACACACACAAAGACCAAAATAGCTAAGTCAGAAATCATTAAACAAAAACACAAACTATAAAACTGTAAGACTAAAATTATGACTAGAAAAGCTGAAGAAAAATGAGCTCTAAAAAAAAAAAAAAGCTCCTGAGAAAACAAAAGTAGAAATAAATATATTTAAAAGATGAATATATATCTAAGTAGGGTTAAAATACAAATTCAGTTGATTGAAAAAAGGGAAAGAACAAGACTGAGTAGAGAATATTAGGAAAAAATGAACAAGGAAAAACCCACAGATTATGATCTCACATTTTACTGAATTATATATCAAATAATATTAAATTATATGGTAAATCTTACAGCTTCATAACATAAAGCAATCTTTCTAATCATTATGTAAAAAACGTATGAGGGAATAAATAGGCCGGCACCATGGCTTAACAGGCTAATCCTCTGCCTTGCGGTGCCAGCACCCCAGGTTCTAGTCCCGGTCGGGGCGCTGGATTCTATCCCGGTTGCCCCTCTTCCAGGCCAGCTCTCTGCTATGGCCCAGGAAGGCAGTGGAGGATGGCCCAAGTCCCTGGGCCCTGCACCCACATGGGAGACCAGGAGAAGCACCTGGATCCTGGCTTCGGATCAGCGTGATGTGCCGGCCGCAGTGGCCATTGGAGGGTGAACCAACGGCAAAAAGGAAGACCTTTCTCTCTGTCTCTCTCTCTCACTATCCACTCTGCCTGTCAAAAAAAAAAAAAAAAAACATATGAGGGAATGGGCACTGTGGCCCAGCAGGTTAAGCTTCCACTTAAGATGCCCTAGTCCCATACAAAGTTCCAGATACTCTTCCCATCCAGCTAGCTGCTAATGTGTCTGGGAAGCAGACGATAATGGCTCAGGTACTTGAGTTGCTGCCACCCACATTGGAACCCAGATTGGGTTCCAGGCTCCTAGTTTCCACCTGGGCCAGCCCCAGCTGTTGTGGCTATTTAGGGAGTGAACCAGTGGATGGAAGAGTGCTCTCATACACTCCCTCTCTTTTCTCTCTCTCTCTCTGCCTTTCAAGTAGATGAAAACAAACATTAAAAAAAGGAAATATATGAGAAGAATAAAAGAAAATCAAGGGTCTAGAAAATGAACTCCTGATTAAGCATTACAAAACTATCAACTGCAGAATAATTCAAACTTGGAAATGTGATAAAATGAGGGTACTTTCAAAAAGTTTATGAAAAATGGAATTAAGAGATGTCTATTTTAGTGCAAAAAATTTTGAAATCCAAGTATGAGTGGTCTTCAAAAAGCTCATGGAGGATGTATATTATGATAAAAATATGCCTGAATATCAAACATTTTCTGTACCAAAATAAAATCTCTTAACTCTATTTTCCTAAGAACTTTTTGAAGTACTCTTATATAACACTGGAAGTGAGAAGAGTGTTTTCTTCAAAGATCTGCATGTAGTTGTTTTTTTTTTTTTTAATTTTTTTTTTTTTTTTTTTGGCCAGGCAGTTAGTGAGAGAGAGAGTTATAGACAGTGAGAGAGAGACAGAGAGAAAGGTCTTCCTTCCGTTGGTTCACTCCCCTAGTGGCCGCTACGGCCGGCGCTGTGCCAAGCCAAAGCCAAGGAGCCAGGTGCTTCCTCCTGGTCTCCCATGTGGGTGTAGGAACCCAAGCACTTGGGCCATCCTCCACTGCACTCCCGGGCCACAGCAGAGAGCTGGCCTGGAAGAGGAGCAACCGGGACTAGTACCCGGTGCCCCAACCGGGATTAGAACCCAGGGTGCCAGCGCCGCATGCAGAGGACTAGCCAAGTGAGCCACGGCACCGGCCTGCATGTAGTTTTAATAACTCCTTGCTGCCTCTGTTCAAATTAGTTTTATCAAAGAATCACAAACATAGACAAGATCTAAGATTCCTTGTAACATTCAGGCTCCTTAGCATTAATTGGATGTTTCTGTAATAAAGCTATTTCTCAAGGCAAAGTTTCATTTTTAAGAACTAGATTCCTCAAAACTATTCACCCTCACCCACTCAGACAACAGAACTTAACAGTAACGATTCTGAAAATCAACACGTAAAACACAAAGGTAGGGAAGTACTTAGTCAAGACACCAAAAGATGAAAAATGAAAGACCTAGAGATAAAAAGTTTACTTTGTTAAAATGGCAAATGTAAGAAAAATGCAAACAAAGTGATCAGCTTTTGAGTGCTTTAATTTACTCTATTACAGTCTTTTTCACAAGATAAACATGCATATAACTTATCTCCAAATATAAATTTAAAAGCTGCAAGATATGTCTCTTCTAATCTCCCCCTGCTGATGCCCACTTATTATTGATGTACAATTGTGTATCATAGAAAATAAACTATACCTGAATAATGAGGTAAAGGAAAGGACACCAGAAATTCCTTAGTGCTTCTACAGGCAATGGTGCCTATACCTACACATTCACATTTCTCTCCTAAACAATAAATGAATTACAATAGATTGATTAGAAGTAATAACAACAGGTAACAGATTGGTGAGGTCTTTTGTTTTTTGCTTCTGTAAACTGTATTAAAGGAGGATCTAGAGCTCTGCAAAGCAGCCGACCACTTTGGTCTCCTCCCATAAGTCAAAGTCTACTTCAATTTTCATAATATACATCAATGACTAGGAGGTACAAAGTAGTTGGAATTTATAAGCAGATAAAATGAAATAAGAAAACACAGACATAGCCTCAAGTGGTTCTTAAATTGTATAGGGATGGGATTTAATATTCTAAGTGTAATGAACTGATAAATTAGCTCACTCACAATCCTTAATTTCTTAAAAATCATTTTTTGGGTTTTTTTCCCCTTCTTATATCAAAGCTATGCTTGGACTAAATCTCTTGTCTTCTTCCTACCAATTATTTCGTTTCTTTTATCTTTTACCCAACTCTTAACTTTTCTTGTACCAGTGCATCACAACAACAATTCCCAATAAAGTCTTTTTATTTAATATGTACTAAAGAGACGGGCTTATCGAGTAACATAATTTTTGCCTTCCAGTACCTAAGGGTAGAGAACCCAAAGGTAAACACATAACCATAACCATGTAATAAAAGCTACAGTAGGGCCAGCGTTATGTCATACTAGGCCAAGCGTCCACCTAGGGCGCCAGCATCCCACACTGGCGCCTACTCCTGTCCCAGCTGCTCCTATTCTGATCCAGCTCTCTGCTTATGGTCTGGGAAAGCAAGAGAGGATGGCCCAAGTGCTTGAGAGATCCACAAGAAGCTCCTGGCTCCAGGCTTCTTCGGATCAGTCCAGCTGCAGCTGTTGCAGCCACTTGAGGAGTGGAGACCTTTCCTCTCTGTTTCTCCCTCTGTTTGTCGTTCTACCTCTCAAATTAAAAAAAAAAAAATGCTAAAACAGAGATAAATACACTGAATTCTGCCCAGTCCAGAGAGAAATAAAACATGTTCAGAGACAAAGGGATGAAAAAACAAAGAAGAGGGTCAATTTTAAGAACTGCCAAAGAATTGTACAAAGCTAAAGCACAGGTACAGATTAGGGAAGGATACTGTGGACACTACTGGAAATCAATGGGGGTAAAGAGGAAGCATGACATGATTGATCCTATTTGTATTCAAAAAGCTTACAGCAGTATTAATTTTGCCCTGGGGATACTACCAATGTGTAAAGACCTTTTTTATTAACATATAATACTTGTATATTTTTATAGAGTACAGTGTAATATTTTTACACATGTATACAGAATTTACTGACCAAATTAGAATTTCCAGTTATTTATTTGTTTAGAGCCTTTGAGCTCCTCTTTTGCTATTTCTTCATAAAACACGTTACAGAGAGGAGCAGAGACAGAGAAAGAAAAAGTTTTTTAATCCACTGGCTCGCTCCTCAAATGGCCCCCAACAGCTGGAGCTGGGCCAGGCCAAAGCCTAGAGCCCAAAGCTTTTTCTGGGTCTCCCACACGGGTACAGGGACCCAAGCAGTTAAGCATCTTCCGCTGCTTTCCCAGGTGCATTAGCAAGGAGCTGGATGAGAAGTGGAGCAGCCAAATCTCAAACTGGCATCCATATGAGAAGCTGTCGTTGCTTAACCTGCTACGCCACAATGTCAGCCCCTGGAGACTTTTTATTGTCACCAGAAGTTGAGGGAGTATTACCAGCAATCAGCAGGTAAAAACAAAGGATGAACATCCTACAATGCATGAGACAGCTGCCTACAAAAAGATCTACCTGGTTCAAAATATGAACAATGCCAAGCTTAAGAAACTCTGGTTAGAGTTAAATCCTAAGGTATAAAAAAAAGACTAGGGGTAGGGTTCAGGACAATACATAAATTCTAGGACAGCAGAGGCCATGTTCTTGTTTACCTGGAGAATCCAGAACGTAGTCAGTGCCAGACAAATGTAAGGACTCAATATTTATTGGTGAGTGAAGGAATGAAGTAGTTCCAGCAAGAAGTGTATCAAGGCTTGAAATGTAGCTATGGCGATAGTAGGTAGAACAGATTCAAGAGAGTGTAACAAAATATACAAATCTTATTTACTAAACAGACATAAGAAATGAACATTAAATCTAAAATCACTTCCAGGCTTGTGCCTTGGAATAATAAGTTTCAGAGAGTCAAACGTCCTATTTCAGACATTTTTAAGTTTGGGAAAAAATGGGAGATATTCAAATAGAGAGGTCTAATAGTTTACCTGCGAAAATCCAATCTTGCCACTACTCTATCTTAAATAATTCTGCAAAAAGTTCAATCAAAAATGAAAAAAACCCTAACAGTTGCAGTACAGTATCCAGGATTGGATCCTGGAAAAATATAATTAGTGAAAAAATTTGGCGAGATATGAAAAAGGTCTGTTTAGTTCATAGTAATACATATATTGGTTGCACAGTTTTGAAAAACGTAGTAGGTGATGGAAAATTATAACATTCGAGATAAGCTTCATGAAGGGTATACAAGAGTTCTTTGAACTACCTGTGTAACTTTCAATAAATAATTTCTTATTCCAAAATTAAAAGTTTACTTAAAAAAGAACACTATACCAAATAAAATTTCCATATTTGGGATCGAATTCAGCATTTTGGAGTGTGCATTGTGGCACAGGAGGTTAAGCCACCACTTGGGAGGCCCACATCCCAAATCAAAGTTCTGATTGAGTCCTGGGCTCTGCTTCAGATTCGGCTTCTTGCTACCTCATCTTGGGACACAACAGGTGATGGCTTAAGCACTTGGTACTCTACCACTCATATGGGAAACCCAGATGGAATTTCAGGATTCTGGCTCTTCCCTAACCAAACCCTAGCTATCACAGACATTTACGGAGTGAACCAGCAGATGGAAGATAAACTGATCCCTGTCTGTCTGCCTTCTCTCTCTGTCACTCTATCTTTAAGTAGATTAATATAAATAACTTTTTTAAAAATTTAAATCTGTACTTTAAGGAAGGCTAATATGTTCAGAGTTTTTTCTTACTTCTATTGATACTTGGTAATACACTGAGCAATGACAGAACAAAGAAAACTTTTTAAAGGAAGCCAGGCAGAAAATGGCAAAAGCAATCAACAAAAGCACAAACGTTCAGATTTATTAAAAATGTTCATCTGGGGGCCAGCGTTGTGCCATAGGGGGTAAGGCTGCCACCTGCAGGGCTGGCATCCCATATGGGAGCCGGTTCAAATCCCAGCTGCTCCACTTCCCATCCAGCTCTCTGCTATGGCCTGGGAAAATAGTAGAAGATGGCTCAAGTCCTTGGGCCCCTGCACCCATGTGGGAGACTCGGAGGAAGCTCCTGGCTCTTGGCTTCAGATCGGCCCAGCTCCAACCACTGCAGCCAACTGGGGAATGAATCAGCAGATGGAAGACCTCTCTCTCTTTCTCCCTCTTTCCCTGTCCTTCTCTCCCCATATATCTCTTCAAGTACATAAGTAAATCTTTTTTTTTTTTTGACAGGCAGAGTGGATAGTGAGAGAGAGAGACAGAGAGAAAGGTCTTCCTTTTTGCCGTTGGTTCACCCTCCAATGGCCGCTGCGGCCGGCTCATCGTGCTGATCCGAAGCCAGGATCCAGGTGCTTCTCCTGGTCTCCCAAGCGGGTACAGGGCCCAAGCACCTGGGCCATCCTCCACTGCCTTCCTGGGCCATAGCAGAGAGCTGGCCTGGAAGAGGGGCAACCGGACAAAATACGGCGCCCCAACCGGGACTAGAACCCGGTGTGCCGGCGCCGCAAGGCGGAGGATTAGCCTGTTAAGCCACGGCACCGGCCTACATAAATAAATCTTTAAAAAAAAATTTTCTTCTGATCTATTCTTGACCACAGCTTGAAATTATACATTGTATCACTATGCAAAAAAACTATTCTGCCCAAAAAACCTGATTAATTTTTTCTTCCCATCATCATCAACTTCACAACTTTTTGGCAACGTCAAGACAAACTATTGTACACCATGGTGAACTCAAAAAGACATGACACTAAACTATAACAATGTAAGTAGAATTTGAGCAGTCCGATTTCTCTTTACTGATTACAAAAACTGTATGTAAATACAACTTTTTAAAAAGTAAGCAAAATTGGAAATCTAGTACAGATAAATAAGAAATCTTAGTGTAGAGAACTAAGATTTTCATGAAAATGTGAAAAGAAAAAGGCTTATCTTAATGTCTAACAATGAATGTTTAGCACCTAATTCTGTTACCTGAATAAGACACATTTCTATAACATGATACAAAACCCAATGTATTTTTGTCACATATGGTACTCCCTATACCCATGTCAGTAGTTATTTCCTGATCTGACCTAAAATATTTTAGCTGATTCTGGAAGTTGTAGCATCTTTTTGCAAAAATAATAAAAACAATAATAGTAACTAACACCTATTTTCTGGAGTAGCCAAGTGTTATTATTATTGTTAGCTTTCTGGGATTAAAGCATGGCATAATAGAGTCAAACTGTCTGGAATCCTGGTTTTACATCCCACTATATGTGGAATGTGTGGCCTTGGTTACCAAACCTTTCTATGCTTCAGTTTCCTTCTCCATAAAATAAAAATCATTCTTCTACTAAACTATTTAAGATTTTAAAAGAAAATGTTAATGGAAAATGTTCAGAAAAGTGCCTGGCACATAGTAATTACTCACAAAGAAAACATTAAGAGGAAAGTTATTTACCATCAATCACTCTTACACTTTCATTGCCTACCACTGGGCTACCTGACAAATGTGTTGAAAGAACATGCATATCATATTAATGTTATTATATGGATGTGCAATTTTTCAAAGAGAGTATAAACTCTTGCCTACAGGGGAAAGATCCCATATTTTACCATCCCTTTCTTTCAGGAAAACGATTCTACCCCTTAGTATAATTTTTTAAGTGCAAACATACCCTACTCCCTCAAATCCTTTGTTGTTTTAATGATTATTCATCATAGTAAAACTATGTATCGAAATTATTGCTTAACATGGACAATCCCGTTTATAAACAAACATGACTATCCATGATTACCTACCATGCAAATATCACATATGACACCTTTGGAAAATAGGTCAGAAAAAATTATCCAGAATGTATCAGAGACAGCAAGATATAAAACAGAGTAGAGGATAGGATAACAGAGTATAAAATGAAAAAGTCTTCCATTTGTTTAACAGAGTCCTAGAGAAGGAGAGAGAGAATGAAGTGAACAGGTTATTGCAAGAGATAATGGCTGAGAATTCTTCAATGCCAATAAAAGACATTACAGATTCAAGAAGCCTAAAGCAACTCAAACCAAGATAAACAAAAAGAAACTAACAGCAAGATGTATCACAGGCAAACCTCAGAAAACCAAAGCAAAAGAAAAAAATCTTAAACGTAACCATAAAAAAAGATCACCTTCAAAGTAGCAAGTTAGATAATAGATTTAAACCCAAATATATCAACACTTAAATACAAAGAACTAAATGCTCCAGGTAAAACAAAATGATCTTTTTTTTTTTTTTTTTTTTGACAGGCAGAGTGAACAGTGAGAGAGAGAGAGACAGAGAGAGAGAGAGAAAGGTCTTCCTTTGCCGTTGGTTCACCCTCCAATGGCCGCCGCGGTTGGCGCGCTGCGGCCGGTGCACCGCGCTGATCCGAAGGCAGAAGCCAGGTGCTTCTCCTGGTCTCCCATGGAGTGCAGGACCCAAGCACTTGGGCCATCCTCCACTGCACTCCTGGGCCACAGCAGAGAGCTGGCCTGGAAGAGGGGCAACCAGGACAGAATCCAGCGCCCCGACCGGGACTAGAACCCGGTGTGCCAGTGCCGCAAGGCGGAGGATTAGCCTATTGAGCCGCGGCGCCGGCTCAAAATGATATTTATATTGGGTTTTTAAAGTCATTTCTATGTTTTTTTTTTTTTAACAGTTAGGAAAAATAAAAAGATGCCAAAAGCTTGAAAGTAAAATGGAAAAAAATACATAAGTAAACATCAAATACAAGCTGTATAAAACTATAATAATGACTATCAGGATAGTACGTATTGAGAAAAGGAAGGAGGAAAATTTGGGTAAATGGAAAAGAAAGATAACATTCCCAGATAGGCAGCAGACTAGGGGTGGGAGATGAGGCCATAATTCAAATATGAGAGTCTCTGAAAGTCAGGAGTTGACTTAATGGTAGAGAAGCACAATACCACTGAAATATCATCATCAACCTCTTTATATTATCTTGTACAGAAAAATGATATAGCAGAATTAGAACTGAGTAGGATTAATATTATAGTGTTACATAATATACCAGAAGGGAGTGGCAAAAAACACCAAAAATAAGACTATTTTGGAGAATGATGTATTAATCCAGGTAAGATAAGAGTTTGGTAGAAGTAGAGATCAAACACATGTGTCTAGGAAGCATTTCAAGAAGAAGATATTTCTGCATTAGTTTTCCTTCTTTGAGACTTTAAAAACAAAAACTGCACACCGCCTCTAAAAGACAATCCAGTGATTTTTGTTTTCTACCAGTTTAACTATTCTGAATTATGATACCAATGCTCACTCACTAAATCTAACAATATACATTTTGGCAAGGAATTTTTTTCAAAAATACTAATGAGCTAATTAGCCTATATAACACATTATAATACACAATTACATGATTATGACAAGATTAGAAAAATCTGATAGCATTAATGATGACTTTAAATGCTGACATATATAACATGAAGTACTATGATAACACACAATACAAAGAAAATCTTTTTAATTTACAAATATTCTTCATGAAGAGGCTACCAACTCAAACAACTCACCAATGCTGGGTGGACTACCATAGTTAATTGGTGACTCAGGTGGTCTTCCACAATGCAATGCAGCCAGAGCAGATCCTTTCCACACAACATGCTTGCAGCCTATTAAACACATATATTGTTACGCATATAAAGATAGGATACATCAACAAAAAAAGTGAGAAAAAGGATCTATAAATCCTACTGGAAAACTTTCATACTTTTATTTGTGCGTAGCAAGGACTGTCTTCCAGCTCCTAATAAAGTCTGTACTCCAGGAACACTTTGAGGAATTTCTTGTTCAAGAAGAGGTCCCAGTCGATGACATATTTGTAGCAAGTGATCAGGAGCTAAATGTCTGTAATATTTCACCTATTATGTAAAAAACAAAATATTTGCTATACAAAGTAATGTAGTTATATTAAATATTATGTAATCTGCTCTGGCTAGTTAACATTTTGTTTTACTTAGGTGGAAAAGATTCATTTATTTTGTGAAAGCATCTCATGCACAGAATAAAACTGCTACCCCAACAGTCATTTAATTCACTGATAAACAAAAAATGATAAAAATTAATGAATGCTAAATGTAGCAACCAAAAAATAACAGATGCTGGTCAATACAAATACCAAGAATTGAAAACACATGTACAATGACTAAAATAGTGTATTTCCATTTATCATTGGAATTTTCAAAGATTTCAACCAAAAATGAAAAATCCAACTATAAAATATAAAAATGAGCCTTTGATATTACAAAGAAAATCTCCAGAATAATTGGTAAAGAGGACAGTTTATATTCTCATAACAAAATGTAACTACACTTAAATTAACATCTATGCTGAATTTTATAAATGTATCAAAAGCCATACAGAAGGCAAGATTACAACTGGTGTCTTAAAGAACTTTCAATTATACCTACTATAAAAAGTTTGAGCACTTCAAAATACTGCTTAATTTATGCCAGCATTTGAATCCATGATATAAAATTCTAAGTCTTTTAGTAAATAAACAGTATGCATGTAATAATCTAAGAGTTAAATTAGAAAAAATATACCATTTTATAACTTTATATTTAGAAACCAAGTAAAAAATTTCCCACTTTTGGCATCTAAATACTGCAGCTGCTCTCAAAGTATGAGGAATCTTTAAAAAAAGTGCATGGAAAATGCATATGATGAAAAACTATGCAAGAATTTCTAAATTTTTCTGCATCAAAATACACTTGTATTTTAATTCCATTTTCCATGAACTTTATAGGACCACAGATGTATATGTAAGAATATATATTGGGGCCGGCTCTATGGTGTAGCAGGTAAAGCAACCGCCAACCGCCTGCAGTGCCAGCATCCATGAATGCCAGTTCGAGAGCCAGTTGCTCCACTTCCAATTCAGCTCTCTGCTGCAGCCCAGGACAGCAGTGGAAGATGGTCCAAGTCCTTGGGCCCCTGCACCTGTGTGGGAGACCCTGGCTCCTGGCTTTGGATTGGCACAGCTGCGGCCATGTGGCCAGCTAGGGAGTGAACCAGCAGATGGAAGACCTCTCTCTCTAGCTCACTGCCTCTGCCTCTCTGTAACTCTGCCTTTCAAATAAATAAATCTCTCTTTTTTTTTTTTTTTTATAAAAAAAGAATAGCTTTCAGCAAGCTGGACATTAGAAATTCACTCTCCTCACAAATATGTTAGATTTTGGGAAATAATTGTTAATAAATTTTATCCAGATTAGTAGGAAATTAGTTTATTATTTAATAGATTTCTAACAATTTAAATATTAAATTATAACCTACTTAACCAAAATACTTAGTAGTGTATTCTTAGATCAAGTTTGAAATTTGCTACTTATCTAAGTAATGACAATTTTAATATGAACTTCTTATGATGAGACTGACTTAGCAGGTGAGGAGTTAAAATATTTCATTTTGCAGTATCTATTAGATGCAAACTGAGAAGACCATGATTCTTTTTTTTAAAGTTAGTTAATACTCAACCATCTAAGAGGAATCTGCCTTAACCTTTACCATAATACACTTCTGTTGTTAAGAAAACATGGGGCCAGAGAGTCAACTCTAATAAAGTTTACAGCAAAATGACATACAGTAGGTACCAATTCGTTTTTTAAAAGAATTTCCAAATTTATTTATTTATTTATTTGAAATGCAACAAGAAAGATCTTCTACCTAATGTTTGGTTTACTCCCCAAATGCCCACAAAGCCAGGGCTGGTCCAGGCCAAAGCCTGGAGCACAGAACACCAACTGCTTCTATGTGTACTTGGGTCATCATCCTTTGCTTTCCCAGGCACGTTAGTGGGAAGCTGAACAGGAAGCATAGTAGTCAGAACTGGAATTGTCATTCCTATAAGGGATGCAGGCATCCCAAGCAGGGGCTTAATCTGCTACACCACAACGCCTGCCTCAGTCAGTAAGTCTTGGCAGAATCAATACTTCTGGAAAAAAACATTATTGAAAAGTATGTATTACACAAATCATATATACCATTCCTCTGATTTGTATATTCAAATAGCACACTGACATTATATTATCAAAGAAATCCCAAGACAAATATATTTAACTATGTTTAACCTATGTTTCAAACTTACTTAGCAACAGAATCACCTTTCCTTATTTATAACTATCATATTCACTCAGAACTTACTAGGACACAACGGTATGATTGGATAAACAGACAGAAAAAGGACTTAAAATACACTAAAACACGATTTTCTGAAATTTTATTTATACTGTTCTTTAATATTCCCCAGTAAGTTCTGACATTCTGTTATAGTCACATGACTATAGTTAATAGTATTATGGCTAATTTGCCAAAATAGTTAAGAGATTTTGAATGTTCTCACCACAAAGAAATGATAAATGATATCTATATGAAATGATGGATAAATATCTGTATACAGGTACTAAAACTGGACTCCATAAATATGTACAGTTACTGTGTCAATTAAAAATAAAATTAAAAACAATTATAAATGGAAATGAAAATTTTTAAAGACAAGCTCTGGAATGAGGTCTGTTTCAGTTCTAAACTTGGATATGATTATGACTTCTTAAATTGCTCAAAAGTCCTTTAAAAAATTTTACATCAACAAGATGAGGTTCATGTAGTTATCAAATGCACTTTTTGTGACGATCCTGTTCTAGCAAAACAAGGATGGTGAATCTAAAAATTCTTACTGTAGAATTCCATCCTTTAATAAAGTTTTATGAATCCACTTTGACTAAATCATTCTTTAATGATACAGATAGAACAATTCAGTTTTTCAAAGTCAAATTTAATTTTAAAGTTAGGAGAAACACTTTCAATCCTAAAATCCTCATGCTTTCTATGGCTCCACTGACAATCTTCTCTATCTTCACACCTCCATACGTCATTCTCCTTCATATCTTAGTCTATGCTTCACTGCCTTCCATGACTTATTTACACCACCTTTGCCCCCTTTTTTGGGACATTCTATCTCTGTGCTTTGGCAGCACACTGCCCTGCTCAAATGTTCCTAACATTTTCCAGTACTTATCATACACAGCATATTGTTCTTAATATATTTTGAAACGCAGACTTCAGTGGGAATCTAACAATAGCTCTGTTCTTCTTCCCCAAAGAAATATACACTCAGGCCCAACCACCATATGCCTCACATAGGGGTTTCATAAGACCTCCACACCATACTAAAATTGCCAGTGGCCTTGTCTATATCCTACATAAGATGACAAGGGATTAAACTTTGTGTATCTACCTAGTACCTAATGTGATATTTATAGTTAAGTACTCAATTGTAAACACATAACTTCTCTACTCCCCAAAAAACCAAATATCTGTCAGCACCTACCTTTAAGGTAGTAAAAAAATTTCTACTTTATATGGCACAATTCATTACTCTGTTTTAAAACTTTTTGAAGCCACGAATTATGTTTTCAAGCAAAATAAAAACACAAACACAATGAAAGTATTCTTAAGTGACTTCAGGAAGCACATATCTCAAAGCCAGACCCTCCACTTGCTTCCTCTTAGCAGTCCCTGAGGTAACACACTGCAGAAGGGTCTCTGAAAATAGTAGTAAAAATAAAAAATAGGCTAACAATGCTCTAGTACCCAGAAGATAAACTCTTGAGTCTTCTTCCCAACCCTCATTTTCTCAGCAGATGACCTGGCCTGCTTTATAGGATGGGGAGGGGAAGGAAGTATAGCTATTTTCTCCTGCCAAACTCTGTAAACTCACCTATACTTGAACATATTCTGTCGCTTATTAATGTAACTGCCCTTCTTAACATCCAGGATCCAATCATTCTACCTTTGCCTTGAATCCTAACTTCTCCAAATTCAAAGAAATTCTACACTATAAATTAGTTCTCCACACTTCCTTATGTTCACTAACTCCTTCCTATTTATATCTAAATTTAAACAAGCTCACTCTGCTTCCACATCAAGAACAAAACTCCTACCTAACCTTTATAGTCATCTCTTCTATCCTCAAGGACACTACCTACCCTTCTTTTTTCTTCTTCAGAAACTTGTTTTTTCAATTGTCCATAGTCAGTACCATTTCCTCTCCTCAATTTACTCCAAATAAGCTTCCACCCTCATGACATCACACACACACACACACACACACACAATAGCTCCCAAAAGTTTACCTTAATTGCTAGTAAACACAATAAACATTTTAAAAATTAACTCATTTAATATCTCAATAATCATTAACCCTGTTGAACATTTCCTCCACTGTAAATCCTTTCTTAACCTCTGCAATACTGTCTTTCCTCCTACCTCTAGCCATTCCTTCTAATTTTTCGTAGGTTTACCGTCTTCCACGTGGCCATTCAATGTTGAAAACCCTTAAGGTCTTTGCTCACAGAACCTAGTTCGAGACCCTGCTTTCCTCTCACTATATACTCTCTCCTTGATAATTTTTTTTAAGATTTACATATTTTTTGCAAGGCAGACCAGAGAGAAGGAGCAACAAAGAAAGAAAATCTTCTATCTGCTAATTCACCCCCCACCACCACCACAAATGGCCACACAGTCTGGTCTGGCCCAGACAGGACAAAGCCAGGAGCCAGGAACTCTATGCTGGTTTCCCACATGGGTGACACTGGCCCAAGTACTTGGGGGTCATTTTTTACTGCCTTCCTTGGAGCACTAATAGAAAGCTGGATCAGAAGCCGAACAGCCAGGACGCAAACCAACACTCCCAAGATGGGATGCCAGGATTGCAAGCAGTGGCTTAATCCACT
Source organism: Lepus europaeus (assembly GCF_033115175.1). Lineage (NCBI taxonomy): Eukaryota > Metazoa > Chordata > Mammalia > Lagomorpha > Leporidae > Lepus > Lepus europaeus. Next base: position 76,081,792 of record NC_084829.1, read on the forward strand.
ACAACATAACGCTACTGACTTCCTTAGATAATTCTTAACCAATGATTCCCAAATTTATATCTACAACTTAGACTTGTATATAAAATTTCTTAAGACATCTGGAGTCCCCAAACCTCCTAAACTCAACATATACAAAACTAAACTAAGTGATTCTCTAATTAACACCCTCCCTACAAAAATGTTTCTTACCAAATGGTCAATTTCAATACCAAAAGCCAGAAACTAAGGAGTCACACTGCCCATTCCTCTCTTCTATCCTATCCCCAATACCCAATCAGTCACCAACTATAACTGATTTCTCTTTCTTACCCTTAAATCTATCTACCACTTTCTCCATGACAGCCTAAGGAGAAATTATCTTTGCAATAAACTATCTTTCCCATATCCATTCATTCCTTCCATCTCACTCAAATTCTGCAACCTGCAATCCGAATGCTCTTTTCAAAACATTTATCTGATCCAAGCCACTTCTACTTAAAAAAATTCAGAGACATTCTTTACCTTTAGGATAAGGATCCTTCTGTGAGCTCAGAAATGGCATGCATGGTCACTTCCTGTTTTTTTTTTTTTTTTTTAATTTGAAAAAGTTACAAAGGAAGAGGCAGAGAAAGATCGATCTTCCATCTGCTGATTCACTCTCCAAATGGCCCAATGGTTAGAGTGCGGCCGATCCGGAGCCAGGAGCTTCTTCTGGGTCTCCCACAGGGATGCAGGGGGCCAAGGACTTGGGCCATCTTCTACTAGGTTCCCTGGTCACAGCAGAGACCTGGATCAGAAATGGAGCAGTAGGGACACAAGTCGGCCCCCATATGAGATGCAGGCACTGCAGTCAGGGGCTTTAATCCACTTAGCCACAGCGCTGGCCCCCCTTTCTATTTTTTTAAACATTATTTACCTATTTGAAAGGCAGAGTTACAGAGAGGGAGAGACAGAGAGAGATCATCTTATCGCTGGTTCAAGCCCCAGATGGCTGCAATGGCTGGGGCTTGCCAGGAGTCAGAAACTTCTTCCAGATCTCCCATGCAGGTGCAAGCCCACAAGCACTTGGGTCATACTCTGCTGCTCTCCCAAAAGCAATAGCAGGGAAGTGGAACCCAAGTAGAGCAGTCTGGACACAAACCAGCACCCACATGGGAATGCCAGTGTCACAGGCAGCAGCTTAACTCACTACACTACAACGCCTGCTCCATTTCCTATTTTTCTAGCTTAAACTGGCACATTCCTAGGCCCCACTCCCTTTCAGTGTCCATATTTTAGGCACACTGACCATATTTTCCTATATTTCTCCATCAGGCTTTTTTTTTTTTCACCTTGCATTTCCCCCCACACTCCTCTCGCCCAGTTTTGTATGTGCATCAGGTTTTTCATCCAATTTAACTCCTCTGTTTTCCTTAACTCAGTCTGTTTTAATGGCTGCATACTCTTTGACTTTTCCTTTTGCAATTCATGTGTCAGTTTACATTTAAAAGTCTAAGGATTCAATGCCTCTATTTCATTACAAACTACCAGAGAACTGCTCTCAAATGCATCTCATGCACAGAGAGTAAACAGTTTTTTTAAAGGAAAACAGTATTTTTTCAACTCCCTTTTTCAAAACATTCTTCTCCATATATTAATCATATTCACATTCTTCTTAAGTACTAACCCATTTTCACTATGCTCAATATTTAAAATTTAAGACAAAAACATTTGAAAAACTAAAATAGCTCAATTATGGCTATTCATAGGAGTATAATTTTCAAACTTTCAGGTTAGAATGTATTCCATATTTTTAATAGTGAGAGAGAGAGAGACAGAGAGAAAGGTTTTCCTTTTGCTGTTGGTTCACCCTCCAATGGCCACTGCGGCCAGGTACTTCTCCTGGTCTCCCATGGGGTGCAGTGCCCAGGGACTTGGGCCATCCTCCACTGCCTTCCTGGGCCATAGCAGAGCTGGCCTGGAAGAGGGGCAACCAGGATAGAATCCGGTGCCCCAACAGGGACTAGAACCCGGTGTGCCGGTGCCGCAAGGCGGAGGATTAGCCTGTTGAGCCACGGCGCCGGCCAACTTACGCTTTTTATTTTAACTTTTATTAGTAGCAAGTATTTAAAAGGAACATTTTAACTGGTATCAAAATAAAATCTCTTATCCATGTCTACATTTAGAGTCTCAGTAATTTGTTCCCCACTATTACCTGGGAGGAAATACCACCCTCAACATCTCCAATTTTTTAAATGTTCAGTACTTTTCATGATCATGGCTGCTTTCAAATTCCCAAGTTATTCAACATATAAAAGGTATGACCAACCTATAAAGTTGATCATACTTGTCTCACAAATTATCTATTTTCTTATTAATCTTTTCAAAGGGAGATTAGATCAACATATTCATTCCAAATACCTGATATATCAGTGGACACCTGAAAATGCCATAAATCTGGTACCAGTATGATCTATTTTCACTAAGCTATTCACTTCATTCTTACGTCTGGAATATCTGATTCATTCTAAAAAGTCAGGTTTTGAGATAGTCTCACACATGTTTTCTCACAATTTTGTCAGATCTAAAAGGTTAATTATTTCCATCATAGTTTTGAGTTCTAAAAGGCTGACTTAATGATTATTTTATGGTTATTCTAACATGTAAACAAAATTATAAACTGAAAGACTTTATTCACTGTTCAATTAGTTCATAAGGCCCCTTATTAAAAGCCCAGCTCCTAAAACTCTTAAAACTTCCAGAATTTTAATTATAAATCTGTTACCATTATAAGAAAATATGAGTTAAATTATACCTATTACCTTTAATTAAGTATGTATCTTCTGGTAGTAGCTTCACCACAGAAAAATACAAAGTACTTTCTTCCAAGTGTTCCTAAAATTTATTTAATCTTCACAAGCAAATAAGTTAAATAATCTCCCTATTTAATAGGCAAAGAAAACTAAAATCCAAAGGCAACACCATTTGTCCAAGGACAAAAATTTAGGAAACAGGAGAAAACAGAAATCAAATCCAGTACTCTTAATTCTAAGTTTACTGTTATTTTCATTACATTATTATTTCCTTCTCAGAAGTTTAGCTTCCCCTGCATTGTCACAAAGGTCAAATCACCAAAAATAATAAAACTCATACATGTCCAGTTAAATCAAATTCTCTAAGCTGGGTAACTACTCTCAAAGAGACGTGCAGATGCCTGTAATTTCTTTATAAGTAGAAATAAAATAGAACTGATAATAACTCTTAATGTCAAATTAATCTCGGTGCCATATGTACTCTCAATTCTTAAAAAAACACGCTTGAAAGACTGTATCTTATATATAATATTTAGTCAACAATTATGAATGTAGGGGGCTGGTGCTGTGGCGCAGCAGGTTAAAGCCCCAGCCTGCAGCACAGGCATTCCATATGGGCGCCAGTTTGAGTCCTAGCTGCTCCACCTCTGATACTGCTCTCTGCTAAGGCCTGGAAAAGCAGTAGAGGATAGCCCAAGTCCTTGGGCCCCTGCACCAGCGTGGGAGACCCGGAAGAAGCTCCCTGGCTTCAGATCAGCTTAGCTTTGGCCGTTGCGGTCATTTGGGAGTGAACCAGTGGATGGAAGACCTCTCTCTCTCTCTCTTTCTCTCTGGCTCTACCTCACTCTAACTCTGTCATTCAAATAAATAAATAATTTTTTAAAAAATCTAAAAAAAAAAGAATTTAGATAATACTCATAATTCTGTCTGTATTATCAATGCAAACTGTCATTTTTTTCAAAAAATTTATTTATCTGAAAGGCAGAGTTACGGACGCAGGTCTTCCACATGGGTGCAGGGGCCCAAGCACTTGGGCTACCTTCTGCCTCTTTACTTTAGCAGGTGCATTAGCAGGGAGCTGGATGGGCAGTGGAGCAGCCAGGACTCGATTCGGTGCCCATAGGGGATGCCAGCACTACAGGCAGCAAGCGTCTTAACCAGCTACACCACAACTCCAGCTCCTGAAAACTGTCCTTCATAAAACACAGTACTACTTTCAAAATTTTATTCATCACAATATGATTATATTTTGCTAATTAAAAAACTATTCAAAATTAAGATTTCCATGAACTACAGATGCTCTATAAAAATTATTTTAAAACATAACATGACCAAATATAACAAAAACAATGAGGCTCCATTTTTACATCAAGTCGTATCTGCTGAGCAAATGAATTCCTCTTTAAAACTGATTTATGGGCCGGCGCCGCGGCTCACTAGGCTAATCCTCTGCCTTGTGGCGCCGGCACACCGGGTTCTAGTCCTAGTCGGGGCACCGGATTCTGTCCCGGTTGCCCCTCTTCCAGGCCAGCTCTCTGCTGTGGCCAGGGAGTGCGTGGAGGATGGCCCAAGTCCCTGGGCCCTGCACCCCATGGGAGACCAGGAGAAGCACCTGGCTCCTGCCATCGGATCAGCGCGGTGCGCCGGCCGCAGCGCGCCAACCACGGCGGCCATTGGAGGGTGAGCCAACGGCAAAGGAAGACCTTTCTCTCTGTCTCTCACTGTTCACTCTGCCTGTCAAAAAAAAAAAAAAAAAAAAAACAAAACAAAAAAACCTGATTTATGAGGCAGATGTTATGGCAAAAAGGGTTACACCACCTCTTGAGACGCCTGCATCCCCTACTACAGAGTGCCTGGGTCATGTCCAGGCTATGCCACTTCCCATTTAGTTTTCTGCTAATGTGCCTAGGAAGCAGCAGGTAGAATGTCTCAAATACCAAGATGGAGTTCCTGACTTCTGGCTTTGATGTGGCCCAGCTGCGGCTGGGGCAAGGCACACGAGGAACAAACCAGTGGGAGGAAGCTCTCTCTGAAGATTTCTCTCATCATTCTGCCTTTCAAATACATAAATCATAAAGCTTAAAAAAAAAAAACCTCACAGCAATGAGCAGCCATCAAAGGTTGGTATTAACATCTTTAAAAAATACACAATTTACTCAGTATTTGGAATCAAATCTAAGGCGAATGTGTAGTCTACTGGTCAAGCTGCTGTTTAAGAATCCTACAATCCATACTGGGGTGCCTAGGTTTGAATGTCAGCACCATTCCCAATTCCAGCTTCCCGGGAATGCTCGCCCTGGGAGGAACCAAGTGGTGGCTCAGGTAGTTGGGTCCATGACGCCCACATGGGAGACGCAGATTTAGTCCCTAGGCCCAGCTGTTGTGGCATTTGGGGAGTGACCCAGTTGTCAGGGTTCTGTGTGTGTGTCTGCCTCTCAAAATATAAATAAAACTCAAATCTGTGAATCTGTTGAAAAAAGTCATGTATTAATTTAAAAATGAAAAATTCCTAAACTATTTATTCTTAAAATGGCAATGTAAGTAATTTTAAGAAAGTAGCCGGTTTCATTTTTGGTAATGTTTCAGTTTCAAATACACTACTCAAAATAATACTTCACATAAAGTGACAGTGTAATTGCTTCAGACAATACAATTCATCAAAGTATCTAGAATTTCATGTTTCTATAGCCAAAAAACCAGAGTCAAATGAAGCAAGTAAAGGCAAATAAATGTCTAACATACATACTATAATCTCAAACAGACAAGCTACGTGCCTACTCAATCCATGCTGAGAACAAATGGATCATACCACCATGACCACAGACCAGGTGAAATTCAGAATACACAGACTCTTTAGGAGACTTCCTGTCATCGTCCATATTGCATGGAAAATCTATGGCTTAGAAATCTAACTATCTTTGTAATTTAGTTTTAACTTAAATAGAAGATGTACCAAACCATATTACCATCTAAATTTTCTTATCAAAAACTCATCCAACCATTCTTGCTTTATCAGTGACTTCTAAGCTCAACTAAGCATAGTTATGTATGGCAGTTAAGTATGAGAAGACTTGCTCCACAAGTAAATCTTACTCTATAGTGACCCAAAGTCCTACTACTCATACATATACGTCATTGTTCAAAATGGTAATTTTTGATTTTTCAGTACCCCACATCCTCAAATTCCATAAAGGACAAAAATTACTTTCTCCAATTTGTTGTAAAATACACTCTACTACATTATAGCCACATATTCAATAATATTAACTCTGAAGTAACTTATCAACTTTCACAAATTATTCATAATTTCACCAAAACAGCTTCTTACAAATAACAGAAACTTAAAATCTTCACCACTTAAAATTTCTGAAATTTTAAATTTGATTCCAATAATAGCTTTACCACTTTTAGATACAATCATAATTATAAAAGCAACTTAAATACTCTGAATAATCACTCTAAATTTTTCTTCTATATACTCATATGTCTGACTTTCCTGAAGCCAATTAGAAGTTCATTAAAACAGGATGCTATTTTAGATATATCCGCTCAACAGCCACTTGGCTTAATATTACAGACATATTTCTATGAATCCTGGAATGTATATAACAAAATCACTAATAAGAATAAACATTACCTATTTGTATTACTTGTACAGAACATGCTGTTCTGTAGTAACATGGTAGATAACCACAAAATCTGGGCTGCAAAAAGGAAGGAAGATTTCCAGGTTTTAAAACAAATAAATGAACCAAAAAACAATTTGTGGTCTATTTTACAAAGAAATTTTGAATGGATTCAGTAATTGCCACTGATAGGCTTCATTTAACCTAAAGCTAGCTTAAAAATTAATTCAACAAATCTTTCTTAAATTCTGTTAAAAACACATATACTTTTAAACAGGCTGACAAAACAGAAAATAAAACATCTCTTCTTTGACAATTCAAAACAAACCAAAAAAACTGCTGGAATGGTTTTAAATTCCCCAAACCTCTGCACAGAAAGAGCAGCCGTTAAGTTCCCTTCGTATTTATAAATGCCACTGGATCATTACCAAAAAAAGAAAGTTCCATGTAGCCTCTAATCAATACAGGATATTTGAATCACCCAAATGTTTCTTGACGTTCATTATTCTATACAAGCAACAATCACAGTTAAAATTACCACATTTTTTTCTAAAGGTCTATCCACAATGCCTTAAAAATCATTGGGGGGTAATTACTAAACTTTTTTCCTATATTTCTTAATTACTTCACCCTTGAGTTGATAAATTATATTAGCAGTACTTTTTGAAATTTTAAAGTGGCCTTTTTTATACTGCAGCTGCCATGTTCAGACAGTTAAACATACTATAAGTACTTGTATCTGAAATAAAAATATTTCTCTAAAAAAAAAAAAAATCCTTCAACACCATGTAGAAAGCTATAATTGGGATCTTTACCACTCCTACTAAATTTCTGATGATAGCAAACCCAAACCTTTACACAGTACATAATTCATGCCAGTTATTATTCACAGAATCTTACAAAATCAGTTATTATTAGCCCTTTTTACAGATTGGGAAACAGACTCACCCATAACAATCATATAAAACACCAACTCTCCCTTTATGTTCAGACCACTTTGCAATTATTCAAGAGTACTAAGAATATTTGCTTCATTTAAGACTTTTTCTAAGTGTCTCAAATTTTAAAAGCTGATATTGAGTATCAACATAATTATTGTATGTATAAGTAAAAAATGAAGGCTGCCTCTTCACAAAGGGAATACACTATTCCCTTCACATTTAACATTTTAAACTTCATTAAAATGATTTTGAGATTCTAAAGCCCCATTTTAAAACTACCAAGCAAAGCTTAGTGTTTCACTGACACTATTAAAAAAGGAAATGGTAACTCTACTACACACATTTACCTCATTATATGATCCCTCCCCAACCCAAACCCAAAATTACACTGGTGAAGTCTTAAATGGACCTTAATGTGAAATTTCTGATTCAAAAATGTTTAAATATGGCATCAAAATATTTTTCTCCTAAAACTTGCCTCACAGGTTTTATACTATACCTTTCACATTAATCAGCATACTCTAAAGAAGACACACACTTGAATAAATCCCATTCACGGTTCCCATTCATCTCTGAACTTGAGACCACCAGTACTTTATGAAAACTAGTACTTAACCCTCGATGGAAACATAACAATTATACAGAAATGAAGAGGTATTCTACAATGTGGTTAGTAGCTCAGAAATCTTCATCTTGGCAACTACAGATGATATTATATCCAAAGAATGGCACCAAGAAAAGCATTTACATACTTTTCTAATCTGCCACATTTCTCTAGATCTACTTTTCTGCATTTTGGAAAATTAAACTACAAGAATGAAACAGTTGAGGGCTATTTCAAAGTCAAAATCACAGATATTTAGTTTTAAAAAAAACTGTCAACAGAGTTCAGTTTAAGACTACAACCCACAACCCCTGGTTCCCAATCCTTTCACTCCAACAGAAAAATTTCTAGTAAAGTAGAACTACTTTAAGTAAATGCCACTATGAAAAAATAAAGCAACAACTTTATTATTTTGAAGATTAGCTAAACATGAACCTGGTTCTAAAAAAGTGCCTTTGGAAAAATATAATCAAAGGCTCCCAAATTTGATAAAAACACTTTAAGATTCTTTTCTCACAAATAAGTAATCATCACTAAAGTGACAATTAGAAAGCAGACTTAATAACTAGTTCCACTAATCACACCAAGAAATGACAGTTTTACTTTTTTGCAAGAGTTGGTTTTTTTCCTTATTCTACAAAAATAATTCTGATAAAAACTTGAAGAAAAGTGTCCTGCTTTAATCTCATATTTACATAAATATAAAATCTGTATATATACACCATACAGTGAAAAACAATGATTTCCTATAAAATTTAACTTCGTTAAAAATGTTTAAAATCTTAAGCTATTTATGTCTTATAATAGCAAAGGGAAAAATAGTTCTCAGAATTTTTTCAATCACACTTGAAATAAACTGATCAATTTTATTTTTATAACCTGCAAACTTTTCTCTGAAAAGTCCACTTCCCTGTTGATCAGAATCCAATTATTGTGATTTTATGTGAAAGCTGGCTACAGATGCTAATCAGTGCCTATTTTTTAAACCTACAAGTACAAATATATACCCCCTCCTAAACAGCTATAATCTGAAGTTTTGTATAAGTCTTAATATAGTATATTAACTCTCCAGTCTAAAGTATAGCTCAGTTCATCAGTTAAAACTGTAGTAACAAATCCTTTCCAGGTACAAGTAGAAACTACTTAAACTACAGTTTTACTCACCAAACAACCGCCAAACCAACGTTAAGTCAATTCAGTTTGATACCCAACAAGGAAAACTTTTGAAGTCACAAGACAATAGGAAACACTGTACACAAGACTTCACATGTGCTCACCTAGACACAAAATTTTAAGAATAAAAATAATGTGCTCAGAAACCTGGTGTTCCAAAATGTTTTTATAGTTGTCAATTGAAAAAAAAAGTTGACCCACACACCATATTTCAATGGATAAGAAAGCTCCTCAAATGGTACCTTTTCACCCAATATACTGTTATAAGGATGAGTGAGCAATATGCTAAATGAATAAAAAGATGATGAATCAAAAACTCCAAGTTCAAATGAGAAGTCTTAACTATCTCATCAGTATGTCACTATGACTGTTCTGGTAAGTTGAAAACTTTCCAAGTCAAAAAAAAAAAGTGCCTCCATGAAAAACAGGTGGATTTTGAGCAACAGAACACTAATTTAAAACAAAACAATCAAACTACACTTATTGTATTTTAAACCTGATCAACACACTAGGAACACAAATTCAGATTACTAAAATACTTGATAAGAAATCACTCTTCATTCCTCCTCCTTCCCAGGAAAATTAAATCAAAATCAAAACTGTTACCACTGCTTTTACTAGAGAAAACAAAATGCTATTCTTACAAGGTTTAGGTGTTCCCATAACCTGACCAGACACCATTGGCTTCTTTATTTAAAAAAATTAATGACTAAAAAAATCTCCAAGAAAACACAGCAATCCTCAGTGCATTTTTAAAGAGGCAATATGAGTTTTGTAAATCCTATCTTAAAAATGGAGTACTGTAACCTTTGTAATAAGTTTACCAAACCAAGATATGGAAATCCACTGAAGATTCTTGTCAAATATCTATGAAGCTAGAAATTAATTTCAAATATTACAGTTAATCTTGGCGTTTAGATCGAACTCATTCCACTTCAGCCAAGTACTGAATGAAAATTAACCTAAATCACTACTTGAAAACCAGCAAAATTTGAAGTGTGGAAAGGAATACTCTCTTCAGTCTCTACCAGATTTATTGTACCTAAAGTACGTTTGCTTACTTCAACAGCCGTGAGCAGTATTCAACAACTTACATTAAATCACAAGATATATATACAGGAAAGTTAGATGCTCTATGTCCAAAACGAAAACAAAAGCTACCAAAACTATGCTATCTATGTCTTCACAATAGACACTCATTCCAAGCTGGCTCAAACTTTAGAATCATTACAGCAGCCCCGACCAAAAAACAAAAAAATTCAGTAATTCTATGTCAGAAAGTTACAAACGTCTCATAATATCAATGTACTGCATACATCTCAAAGGCTCGCAGCAGAACAACTTTAATTCCCCAACACATATATTCACAGAAACAACCTCAGTTTAGGAGAAAACGTTATGAAAAATACAGCTCTACTGAAGTAAACTTTACTTTCCATTCACAATACTAACGTGATCGATTTACAACTGCAAAGCAGTTTTTAGCCATTAATAAAACATTCACTTCTAAAACCCATAAAAGTAAGAAAAATGTTTTTCAACTATTGAACAAACCCCATCGCCAAAGTATACAGAAAAACTTCTGGTGGCTAAGTTCCATCCGGCAGTAATTACTACAGATTAAAAGCAACATTTTTTTTATTTTCATCGCCCACCAATAACAGTTTTTAACTGAACAAGGGGCAGACCACGAGATGTAGCAAAATTCGTAAATGCCTGCTAAAACTTCTGGTTTTAGGGCATTACAGGCTTTTACTCTTCTGCCAAATACTTGCTTTGGTAAACGCGAGATGTGCCGCTAGCCAACTATCAGCACACATCTTAAACCCTCCAACAGAAATACTAGGTCTGGATATTAGAAAAGCAAAAAACCAAAAAAAGAAAAAAAAAAAATCTTGCCAGGGTTCCGGCGTGGCTGAATAGCCTGCTTGTGAAATGCTAATGCCACTTCGGAGCAGTTAGTCACCAGCTATTGTGTAGGGCAGGAGAAAGCCGAGCCGTCCGCGCGTGCGGCGCGAGCGAGCGAGCGAGCGAGCGCGCCGCCCTCCCTCCTCGCGCCGCTCGCGCCGCTCCCGCCGCCGCCGCCGCCGCTGCCTCGCGCGCGCCCCCGCGCTCGCGCGGCCGCGCGCGCCGGCCCCTCCTCCTCCGGCCTTGCACTGCACAACACTCATGACGTATCTTTATTTCTAGCACATTAACAAAATACCACAAATAAATTGTCCGTGGTCCCCGCGGCTCTGGGGTGCGGGTCCCCCCGGCCGCTGCCCCCCGCAGCCCCCGCACCGGCCGCCCAACCTTCCCCGTGGCCTTTGGAGTTTTCACGTTCTAGGGCCAAGTTTTTGTCTCTGTAAAAAATTGCGGGAAATTCAATTTTTATTCGACTCAGGGAAAAGTTTCTTTGCTGTGCGCCGTGAATGTCTCACCAGATTCTGGTAGGTCCTGGGATGCTCCTTGCCGGTCCAGTCGGTGCGCCGGGGCAGCAGCTGCGGGGAGAGGGCGCCCCGTGAGCCCGGCCCCCGGCCCCGGCCCGCCCGCTCCCCTCCCCCGCCCGCCCCGCGCCCCGCCGGGGACCCCGAGCCCCGCGCCCCGCGCCCCGGCCGCGCCGGCGGCGGCGGCGGCGCGGCGGCCCGGGCGCTGCAGTGCGGGGGCCCCGCTCGCCGGGCCGCCGCCGCCCTTACCTCCTTCTCGGCCACCTCGCGGATCAGCACCTGCAACAACAAAGCGGGGAGAGCTGAGCCCCGCGCCCCGGGCCGCGGCCCCGCCGCCGCCGCCGCCGCCGCCGCCGCCTCCCTCCCCCACGCCCGCGTTCGGCGAGCGCCGGCCCGGCCCGCGCCGCGCGCCGCCGTACCTGAGCCGCCTGCTGACAGGGTCCATCTTCCAGGAACCGGGCGATGAGGAAGTAGAGCTCTGCGCGGGAGAGAGGGACGGGGAGACACACAGGCTGAGCGGCCGGGCGGCGGGGGGCGGGGGACCGCGGGCGGAATCGCCCGGTGCCAGCGGCCCCGGCAGCCCCCCGACTTACCCGATCGCAGCTCCGAGAGGCCTTTCCTCTCACAAGACATGTTTATGGGTCACTTCAGGGCCGCCGGCGGGACACCCCGCCGCCGAGGGGAAGCGGGGATGGTGCCGCCGCCTGCCCTATAGCTGTCACTGTGTGTTCACGAGCCGAGCCTCGGCTCCACCATTCAAGCAACGGCGGCGGAGGCGGAGGAGGAGGAGGAGGAAACAACAACTCTCAGGCAGCGGCTACGGCTGTAGCCGCCTCCGCCGCGGATCCTTCCGCCACAGAAAGGAGTCCGCCGCCTTCGCGGCCCCGGGCTCGCCCCGTCCTCGTCCTGCGCCCCCGCCCCCCGGCGCAAGAGGGGAGGGAAAAAAAAAGTGCCTCCGAGCGAGCTCTCTGCGCCCCGTACCCTGCACGGCGCGACCCCCCGACCCCTCCTCGCCCGCCGCGGGTGCGATTTATTTATTTATTTCCAGCCGGAGAAGATGTCGGAGCCGAAGCCGCCGGTTGGCTGGGAGGCGCTTTCTCTGTGGAGGCCGACCGCGGGAGGGAGGGGGCCGAGGACGGCTTCGCGGAGGGATCTGACGCACAGGCAGCCGCAGCACAGGCTCTATTCAGCGGCGCTGGCTGGGGCTGAGATGGAAGTTAGTTTCTATGTAGCAGAAATAGGAAACAAATGAAGCAAAACTGCCCAAAGAGGGGAAATGCCCCGAGGATGGGTCTCGCTCTCACGCGCGCACACAGGCACACGCAGAGCACTCTCACGCTGGGCGAACTCGGGATCGCGCCAGCCGGCCCGAGTTGAATGATAGTGTTTGCTTTCTGTCTCTTGCCATGTGCATGTGTATAAATGCTGCGGATTGGCATCTGTGTAAGTCTCGTCCTGCGTGTTTTCTGCAGCCTGTGCAAGTGTGTAATTTATCGGAGTGCCGTGTATTGCAATCGTGGTTCGGGCTGCTTTTTGTGTGAAGCGCTTGGCGTCTTGCAAACCCGTTATTTGCTGAAGCCACCTCTGCATATTTCTTTTATTACTGCCATCGCCTTAAGCGAACGGTTTTAAAAATGTGTGTGTGTTGTGTGTTTCTTTTATTGTTAAACGGGCAAAGCGAACTCCTGATTTGTACTTCACGTACTCTTTCTCCCGATTACCAAAAGGCTAGTGATGGCTAATTAGGGATTTGGGACTGAAGATCCTTAAAGCTTTTATAAGTGTTTACAAGAACGGATAATGTAAACCTGCGGGAGAGGAAAAGAGGTTAATATTTATCTCTAACTGATCTGGAGGTAATTTAGTGACAGATCGATAACCTACCGAAGGACGTTGAAAGAGTATGCTACAGTTTAGCTAAGGTGATTAGTGATTAAATAATTTAAATTATCTGTGTATCTTGCAGTTGCAGTTCACTTCGTCATGCTAATTAATGGCTACTAATTTGAGGTGTAAACCATTCCTGTTTACAGTTAATGATGAGGAGACTTCTTGAAAGAAAACTGATGAAAAAAGAAAAAATTAATCTTTGGTAAATTAGTATGTAATGACCGGCTTTGTATACTAAATCATACATCTGTGTTTTGCTGATGAGGATAAGGGCCTTGTTTAAAAAAAAAAAAAAAAACGAATATGGGTGAAACTAATGGAAACAATGGAAAAAGCCATTTGTTAGAAAACAAGGACACCAAGTGATATTTATCTCCAGATGATTTTAAGCACTTTCCAAAAAGACTTGAGAGTTCCGGTTTGTTTTTTGTTTTTTTGTTTTTTTTTTTTTTAAGGATTGCATTTTAAAGGGAAGCAGGATAGACGTTCTTTTGTTAACATTTAACAAAAGATTCTCCCTTAAAATTTTAGATAATAAAGTGCATTTTTTGGATCTAGTTTTAAAAGATTATTTGTGGGGAAAGGACCCAGAAGCCGTGCTGTGGTTTTCTGGATTGTTTCCTCAAGCCTAGTTCCCTCCTAGCTCCTTACATTCCTAGTGGGAAATGCTGCAACTGCCTAGGGCTGCACTGCAAGATTGCACGGGCGTGATACCCTATTCTAAAACATCCAGAAATCATCACACATGTAAGGAGGAAGAAAAAAAAAAAAGCTTCAACCCTTTTGGAATAATAAGATGTAAAATTGCCTTTTGTAACTCCATCTTAATAGAATAAAAATGGGACATTACTCATGATTTGTCCTATTGCAGCTGAGTTATCAGAATAACTGCTATTTATTGACATGGCTACTCTCAAATACTGGAAATATTTGTACCTTTAAGGACATTTAATTCTGGTCTAACTATATCCGGAAAATAGCTTGCTTCTAGATGGTTAGGCTTGAAAAAAACCAGTATTCTATATGCTTCTTTTGCAATTATGTTTCTGTCCATGACTGAGACTATTTTAACTTTTTAGAAAGTATTATGTTTTCAATTAATTGTGATAGTTTACATTATCAAGATATTCTTCAAAAAAAACAGATTTTAGGAATGAAAATTTATTGCTGGGATTTTCTGGATTTGAGTTGTTTATATTAGTCTAATCCTTACTAATAGATGTTTTATCCTTGTGAAGGAAAATAGACCAAATTGTAAGGTGGAATATAAAATTATGCTGGGAAAAGTTCTCCATATAGATCCTGTGGATGTTATGTCAACATGGAAAGCTAGTATGATTATCTCATGTATGCTTTTCATTTAGAAGCCATGAAAGCTTTTTCCTAAGTATGCTAATACCGAGCTTCTAAAAAAATGTTAAGGAAAATACCCTTCTAAGTTTTCTGAACATGATGTTCCTATGATTTTGACTAAACTTTGAAAGTGTTTATAATTTCTCTTTCAAGTATATAATTTGAAGATAATTGTTAACTCTGCCCTTGAACTAATGGATGTAAGTCTAAGAAAGCACATCTTACCTGCTAAAAATTAAAACTTCTTTTCAGCCAAATAAACTGTTGTTTTTAAGCAGTGGGTGTTAAAATGAATTTTACTAAGTTCTCCAAATGTAACACATACCCCATGTAACCTTTTAAGTTCTTTAAACATAAAACACATTTCTGAAATCTGGCATTATCAGTTAGCTGTAGTGTTAATGAAGTTGTTTATTATGCATACGTATACAAATAGTCTGTACATATCAAATAGAAGAAAATCTTGTTTGGAAGTGCTATATTTTAGTTACCAAAGCAGAGACTGTTGCAATTCTCCTTTCAGCTATCTCTTTTGCATAGAAGGATGGTTCCAATTCCATTTATATCCTTTTTTCTTTGTTTAACTTTTTCATGGAGTTCAAAAATACAATGTCAAATTTTAAAATGCCCATGACCTTTAAATAAAAAGGTTAATAAAAAGCAGTAAAAGTTTGGAAAGCCAACAACTAATGTCTTTATTCAATACATTCTCTTTAGGAGAATCATAAACTTTTCTCGAAAATATAAAAGTTTCTATGAAAACCTGTTCTTTCACTTGGTATCACATGAAACAGGCAAACACTGGACAAATCTTTGACTTAATATAGAGAAGCTGTTTGAATAAAATAATCAAATGTTGCCATTCAAGTCCTTTATGGTGCAATAAGGAATAGTATTTATAAATTTTAAAATTCTTTCACATTTATGAAATTTTGTTTGTCTCCACTAGAATGGTGAAAATACATAATTCAAAAATACTTCTACAGATATAACCCTTTATACATTAAATCTTGTTTTTGTTTTGATGTAATGCTCTTTTTATAGGAAAAGCTCTACCCTATGACATACATAAATAGAAAAACAGAAAACACTTTGGTGAAAAAAAAGACCTTTCTAAAAATACCCATCTGCCCTAACAACAGACTACAACCGTCCAAAAGGTCTTATTTAATAAGCCACCCGCCTCCTTGTGCTATTCTCCCCAGTTTTGTGTGTTTCTACATATCTGTTTACTCTCTCAACACACATATCCTTGCATCACAAAGCGCGAATATTTATCAAATTTGAAGCACACAGGCCCATAGATGAGGCTACTTCAGAAAGTCTGTGGAAAATGGAATTAAGAGAGAATTTTATTTAGGTGCATAAAAGTTTGAAATCCTTGCATAGAAGGAGTCTTCAAAAACTGCATAGAGAATGCATATGATTTAAAAAAAAAAACAGTAGATTTTAAAAGTTTTGAACCAAAATAAATTTTTAAATTCATTTTCCATGAACTTTTTGAAGTACCTTTGTACTATTTGGTAGCTACAGAAAGAATAGAGAAAACCAACATTAGTAAGCATTCCATTATTTAACAATTTTTTTGTCATTTAACATTGTTAACATTTCTTTATAGCTCACTAAGAAACCTTTCTACTTAAATTTCCTTTTAATCTGTAACAAAAATTAGCTGGCTCCAACAATCATATTCCTTATGTATTTAAGTATATTGTTAATAATTCACTCAACCTTTTCTTCCTCCAAGTTAAATAATCTGGTGGCTTAGATTTTTTTCATAGTTCTTAATTTGCAAAAGAAGTACACATCTTCATGAACTTATATATTTTAATCATTTCATGAGTTTAACAGTACAATTACTAAGATTAAAGGAGAAAAAACATTTTAGAACATATTCCCCCAAGATTTGCAGCAACACAGTGGATGAAGAAGAAAAAGCTGATCCAGATGGCAAGAAACATAAAGGAGAAGTCTGTAGGCATGTTCTATCATAGGAAGATATTTGATGGACTGGGAGTGAGCTGAGCTGAACAGAGAACAGGTAGACCTAGGCAACAGGGGTACAGGTTCTGTAGAAAGCTGCTGCTGGTACTATTTTTAATAAAACATACTATTAGATATGTGGTTTTAGGTTAGGATTTGAGGACAGGAGTTATGTAGGCACTTGCCTTTATGTGTACCTGAATTGATAAATTATAAGAATCTCAAAGAAGAAATATAGTTTGGGTTATGGAAAGGGAAGAGTGAAGATTATCTGACAAATAGTGAGCAACCTGTAGATACTGAAACACTGGGAATCAAGGAAACCAAAGTAGACACTGTCAGTGGGGAAGAAACGTCAAAGTGTCCAACAAGTTTGACTTGGGACTCACATTAAGTAAGGTCCAACTCATAACTCAGAATGAATCCAACCTAGATTTAAATTGACTTTAACCAAAAATTGCCTTTATATTTTCTGAATTCCAGTAGGAGACCTATCTAATTATAAAACTTTATTTTTAAATTGATTTTGTTTTTCTTCTATACTTGGCAAAAATCTTCTGTATCTTTTTCTTCCCTGTAGTGGAAATACTCATGTGCATTTATTGAAATAATGATTTGCTCACTAACGCAAAGAATGGATTCTATCATACGGTTTAAGAATTTAAATAATATTGATAACAAGTATATCTTCAAACTGAAATATGCATGATACATTTAAGGAAAGCTGATAATTTTATTTTGAGATTAATGACCATACCTACAAATCACATTGTCCTCATCATTTTCCTGGTTACATTTGACTACATAAAAATATAGGTGCAAATGAAATGGTTATAGTGGAATATTATTAGAATTTACCAACAATGATTTGTAGAGAAGCTTAGAGAACTTTAAAATGGTCTATCGTGGTAAGGATATATATGTTATTTTCCCTTAACTTTGTCAAGAATATTGAGTAAGTAGAATACTAATAGAAGGAGGAAATGTATTTTCTTTTTTTCCTACCATCCACATTTCTCTTGTTTGCACGTGTTCCACTTCACCCTTGCTTTCATCATTCAGTGTTTTGATTTTTTGGGTAACACCATATATAAGATTTTCATCTTTCCCTCACATTCCTGCATTTTAGTTTTTTCCATCACTGAAACTTTAGTTTTTAATAGTAAACACATATAAATAAAATATATTTAACTTGAAAAGCAATTCCCATTTTATATTATTAGTTTGGATATGTACTAAAAACTCTAAACCATAAAGTTGAATCTATATTCTTTGCTTTTTAAACAATATTAAGTCTCTTATTTTTAATTTCCCTAGTTATTATAAAAAAGATAAGAAAATGTATACAATTGGTGTCAAAAAGAGGAAAAAACAGCCATCCATCCTACCTTCCTTCCTTTCTTCCTCCCTTCTTCCTTCCTTCCTTTTTCTGATTTTCCACAGGACGAGGGGTAGAGGGTATGAAGTGCTAAGCAAGCAGCAAGCACTTTCTGTTTGTGCACTGTATATATATATATGTGTGTGTGTGTGTGTGTATTTTTGTACATTACTAAATCTTTGTTATTTCAACATTTGTGACAAAGTCAATGTAAATGGTAAATGTGTCCTCTTCTTGTATTAGATTTTTTACTGAGTTGAATGAATTATTGAATTTTTCAAAATTATTTTTACACCTTTCAGACTCTATTTTGTAAACCTTACAGAAATTACCTGAATTCAAATTTTATTTAATATTGCTTAATCTCACCTCTTTGAAGCATTGAAGATGAGAAACACATGTTGTTTTCAGATCCATCATACCTTGAAAATCGTCTTTAAAACAATCTATGTTGTACACATGATAGCAAATTTCCATGGCCAAACAGTGAAGATAGTTTTCTCCTAATGCCTATTTACAGGGACCAAGTCTTCTATTGAATAATAAATACATAAGTCACTTCCTGTTTCAATCATCTAATTGATTTTTCTGTTGCACTGTTTTATCTCCTGTTCCCTTTTTACTATTAAGAATCTTTTAATAGAAATTTATTTTTAAATGTTAGAAAGGAAAAATAAATAAGAATTTCTGTTAACAAGTGTGGGAGACCTGAACTACTGTGAAGTTATATTTCTTTCTCCTGTGTAAAAGTGTGTGAGTTAGAGGAATCCATAGTCAACCTCTAACATCTGGCCTTTGACCCCGTATGCCATTCCTACTACCATGGTATCTTAATAACAGCACTGTTACTTCCTCTCAAGTGTCAGCAATAGAACTATCATTTAAACACTGACTTGCAGTTTGACCCTCATTACTGCACTGTTCTTACACATGGAAATGCCCAACTCACCATAGGTTCATTGTAGATGTGAGAACCAACCAGGTAGCAGTGTCTCCTTCCGATGGCTACATCTGAGAGTAAAGGTTTCAATGATAGTCTGGCCAGTCTCCCAAAGTATCAATTATTAATATCTGACTTTATTTGGCAGCAATAACTCAACTTATTGAATGAAATACAAGAAGTTTTAATCAATGGCAGTACAGACCATTCAAATTTAACTGCAAAGAATTCACATTCTTGATATAGAAATAATGAATGTACTTATTAATATAAATTATGTTTTTGTGTTATAATCTAATTGCTTTTAGTACAAAATGTATATATTTTACATATACTAGTAGAAATAAAGTGTGCCGGGACATTTTTAGCAGCTACAAAATAACAATGTAAAATTCTGTGAAATAATCACTTGAGTGTGTTATAAAATCATGCATTTTTTTTAAGAAAAAGATTTAATTTTATTTATTTGAAAGACAGAGTTACAGAGAAAGATAGAGACAGAGAGAGAAATAAGTTCTTCCATCCGCTGGTTCATTCCCCCAAATGGCTGCAATAGCTGGAGCTGCACAGATCCAAAGCAAGGAATCAGGAGCTTTCTCCAGATCTCTCATGTGGGTGCAGGGTGCCAAGCACTTGGGCCATCCTCCACTGCCTTCCCAGGTGCATTAGCAGGAAGCTAGATCGAAAGTGGAGCAGCCAGGATTCAAACTGGTACCCATATGGGATGCTGCTGCTACATGCTGAGGCTTTAACCCACTGCGCCACAGTGCGGGCCCGAGGATCATGCATTTTTAAAACAATTTTTGAGTAAGAGTGTGATTTCTATGTTTTAAAAAGAATTAATGACTAACTTCTAAAAGGTTACTTTCAGTTATACAATATTAACCACGGAGAGATTCGGTTCAACAAGTTTTCTAGGCACAATTATATTGAAACTTACAAATTAGATTCAAGAGTTGCATTGACTCAAAAGAATTTTGTAGTGTGTACGGTTTTTCCCTTTAGTTTTTTGTCTTAAGTTTCAAACATGTAATGCTATTCTTTAAAAGTTTAATTCTTTTTTCTAAGATATTTATACCCCAACACATTAATATGTAGAGCTAAGAAATTAAGGCACCTCAACTTGGGAGTACAATAAAACTTTTTTTATTGTAGAATAAGTTCAAAAAAGTAAAGCAAACAGAAAAATAACCCTCCACCCCCAAAGCACCCAAATTCTAGCATTCACAATTATCCCCATTTTGAAAGCTGGTTTCACCTTCTCAACTGCCACCTTCCTTCTTGAATATTTTAAAGTAAATCTCATCATTACTCTTGTAATTAACTTGACTACTAGCTAGGTATTTGGTATAGTGATTAAGAAGTGTGAATTCCTGTCATTTACATGGAAGACCTGGATTGAGTTTCTCATTCATAATTTTGGTCTGGCCTATCCCCAGCCATTGTAGGCATTTGAGAAGTGAACCAGTAGATGGAAGCTCTCTATGTCTCTTTGTCTCTCTTTCTCTGTCTCTCAAACACAGTATAATATAAGAAAATATTTTTATTAAAACAACAATAATAATTTGGTGGATCCTCCAGAAACATATTCATAACTAACTTGGTTCTTTTATTGATTGATTGACTTATTTCTTTTTTTACTAACTCATATATTAAACTTTTGTTGGGGCACTTATCATATTCTAGACTCTGTATTAAGCCTTGAAGTTGATTGGCTAGACAAGTTCATTAGGACTCTTTTTTTAGAAGTTCTCAATGATCAGAAATATAAACCTCTAACAAATAGGGTCATATCTTTCAACTACTTAAACCCCACCCATGACACTTCATGACTCACAGATAATCCTTAGTGTGACAAGTGAGGTCCTTCAGAATCTATCATCATCAAACCCCCCACACTCAACTTGAACCACTGCACCACAGCCACTTTAAACTCATTTTATGTGGAGATATTTTGTTTTCTAAATATGTCTTACTCTTTTTACACATGCTGGTCTCTCTGCTATTTTCATCTCCAAACCAGGCCAATTCTCATGCAGTTTTCAAAACACAACCCGATCATCGCCTCTTTAGAATACTTTACATTATGCCTCTCTTCCCAGCAAACAACTAAGTGTCCTACCAGAGGAACTTCTGTGTCTTTCCACAGCAGCATAGCATTTAGATACGTTATAGTTTTATGCTGTTGTCACTCACTAACTAAACTAAGTGTTTTTATGACAATCCTTGAATTTTGGATTTCTGTATTCCCATTATGTGGAGAAATTCAGAATATACAACGGGCACTTAATACATTTTTTTAGTGTGTGTGTATGTGTGTGTGTTTGTGTGAAGACTTTTTTTTTAAAAGAATATACTATAGTCCTTTCTGGAAGTATGCTAGGGTGATTCCTAATGATGACCCCGGTGTGCCAAAATTTTATAAGACTAACAGAAGCATATGGATTCTTTTTGTAGTTTTTCATTGGAGAAAAGGAAACAATACATGTATTGTATTTAAAAAAAAATCAGATATATGTAATCTTTTATCAGCTCTACCCTTTCAGGTTGTTTACAACAGTATAATTTAAATATGAAATGAAGGGATGATATGATTGCCAAAAGGTTGCAGAACACAAAATAATGGCACAGAAGAAAGAGGCCTAACCTAAGGTGATGGACATCAAATTCCCTTTTCCCCCTTCATATTTCTTCTTGCCACTATTTTTTTAAATATTTATTTATTTATTTGAAAATCAGAGTTACACAGAAAGAAGGAGAGGCAGAGAGAGAGAGAGAGAGAGAGGAGAGAGAAGTCTTCCATCTACTGGTTCACTCTCCAATTGACCACAATGGCCAGAGTTGAGCTGATCCGAAGCCAGGAGCCAGAAGCTTCCAGGTCTCCCACGTGGGTGGGTGCAGGGGCCCTAGGACTTGGGCTATCTTTTACTGCTTTCCCAGGCTATAGCATAGAGCTGGATCAGAAGTGGAGCAGCCAGGTCTCAAACTGGCGCCCATATGTGATGCTGGCACTGCAGGTGGTGGCTTTACCAGCAATGCCACAGCGCTGGTCCTGCAACTTAATATGTTTTCTTAGTACATTTTACCTACCTGTCTTTTTTTTTTTTTTTTTTTTTTTTTTTTGACAGGCAGAGTGGATAGTGAGAGAGAGAGAGACAGAGAGAAAGGTCTTCCTTTTTGCCGTTGGTTCACCCTCCAATGGCCGCTGCAGCTGGCTCATCGCGCTGATCCGAAGCCAGGAGCCAGGTGCTTCTCCTGGTCTCCCATGCGGGTGCAGGGCCCAAACACTTGGGCCATCCTCCACTGCCTTCCCGGGCCATAGCAGAGAGCTGGCCTGGAAGAGGGGCAACCGGGACAGAATCCGGCGCCCCAACCGGGACTAGAACCCGGTGTGCCGGCGCCGCAAGGTGGAGGATTAGCCTGTTAAGCCATGGCGCCAGCCCCTACATGTCTTTTATCTCATTGTTTTGTGTGTGTGTGTGTGTGTGTTTTTTTTTTAATTAAGGATCATAGGGAAAACAAACATATTTGTAGAGATTTGACTGGATATCAAGTAAATGGAATGGTGCATATGCAGAGCTCCTGTAATTTCGGCAAGTCCTCAGAGAGGATCACAGAATTTTAAAGCTGGAAAGGACCCAAGAGATTATCTAGTCCAAATCCCTCCTTTTCAAGATCCAGTCAGTCCTGCAATCTTTCTGGTATTACTGGTTAAAGGGTAGGGTTGCTAAATAGCTAAAAAAGAATCATTTATCATGGAGAAGTCAACATGACTTCACATGGTTTCACTAAGCTATTTCAGGGGATAAATAAACATGACTAAGGAGATTTGGAGAGAAAGTTTATGTTTAAACTTTCAGAAAGCTTCTCAACAAGTTCCTATATCAGAGACAATTTAAATAATCCCCATAAGAAATTGGCCTTGAGAAAAAGAAGGAGAAACTTGAGTAGTTAATAGTAGACAGACAAGAATCAAATCCTAATCCCATCTCTTACTGAATAGCCTTGGGGAAATTATTTCACCTCATTTAGTATAATTTTCCCCACAAATAATATAAGAACAGTGAATTTACCTAATTCTCAGCACTACTGTGAAGATTGAATGGAATAATACTTTTTGGAATAAAAGCTAACATATATTGAGTACTTACGATATGTCAGACACTCTCCTAAGAGTTTAATAAATATTACTTCATTTAATTCTCACAAGGCCCCAAAGAGGAAGGTACTGTTAGTATCAGCCTACTTTAAAGAAGAGAGAACCAAGACAGAGAGTGCTAAAGTAACATCTCCTGAATCATGGAGCTATGGCTTAGTAAACCATGGAATCAAATTTAGGAGGTCTGGCTCCAAAATCCTTACTTTTAGCCAATCAATCTTTAATTCTTATGCTATTATATGCATAAATCCTTTGCCATGAAGAAGAACCAGGTATACAATAAAAGGCTTAATAAATGTTACCTAATGGGGCTAGCGCTGTGGCGTAGTGGGTAAACCCATTGCCTGCAGTGCCAGCATCCCATATGGGCGCCAGTTCGAGACCCAGCTGCTCCACTTCTGATCCAGCTCTCTGCTATGGCCTGGGAAAGCAGAAGATGGCTCAAGTCCTTGGGCCCCTGCACCTGCATGGGAGACCTGGAAGAAGCTCCTGGCTCCTGGCTTTGGATCCGTTCTGCTCCAGCTGTTGTGGCCAATTGGGGAGATAACAAGCAGATAGAAGACCTCTCTCTCTCTCTCTCTCTCTCTCTCTCTCTCTCTGCCTCTCCTCTCCCTGTGTAACTCTGACTTTCAGAGTTATAAATAAATGAATCTTTAAAAAAAAGTTACCTATTACTATTTTTATACTTTCTCATTTGAAAAAAGAATGGAATGTCTAATACTGACTGAAGACCTCTATGCTTGAGGCATTCTCTTTACAACCAGCCTAGAAGGCCATATTTAGCCTTAGTTTCCATAGCTTAATCATGGTCAGAAGCCAGTGTGGAACATAACCGTGATTCAGGGAAGCTCGATCTTTGGCCAAAGCCCATGGTCTTTCCCCCAAATTCCAGCTTGCACTGTTATTATTTGGATTTGCTATCTTTGTTCTTCTTCCTCTACCAAAAACATACTTAGTATATAAGTATTTATGTATATAAGATAATAAGGAACATACACACATTATATCAATATTATATTTGACCTATGGGTGAGCAAAACTTAGTAAAGAGCAAATAAAGAGTGGAAAGCAAGGAAATAAGTTGATGAGATTATGAAGAAAGGACACCAGTCTAATTTCATGTTTTAGAACATAATGGGGCATATGAATACACTTAATTTTCAATTGACAATAAGCTTTTTTGGGGAGAATGTATAGAGGAAAAACTAATTTTTCCAGAATTTCTATACCATAATTATGTTAGTATTTCATGACAGTGGGCAGGTCTACAAAAAATTCATGGAAAATTCATAGTATCACAAAACTATGCATGAATTAAGAAAAAACTCTTTTAATTCCATTTTCTCACAAACTTTCTGAAGTACCCTTGTATGGTATTATAAAATTAATCTAAATTTTAGATAAAGAAAAAATTTTAACCCAAACTGCTACTGTTTAGCTATTTGCTTATATTTAAGTCATTTAAGAACTTTAAGCTATATATTCCACATCTGTAAGATGGAAGTGATAGCACTTACCTTTTAGTGTTATAAGAACTAACAATTATTCATAGAGTATGATTTTATGTAATTATTATTATTATAATAATTACTGACAAAAAAATCCTTGATTTAACCCAAGAACAGAATGGTCCATCTGAACACTCAAACTTTCTATTTTATATAAGCTAACAAGTTGTGTGGTTATCTTCAATATTACCAAACTTTCCTCTTAGTAAAAATTTCCAGACTGATGTTATCTGAGTCCTCTTGTTCTACTTTAGACTAATTTGCTGTTTTTTGAGTTGGCTGAGACAATGCAATATCCATATAATAAATTCTGTTTGGTTTTTGCCACCTGTAAGGAAAGGGACCATGACTAACCAACATTCACAGGCTGATTGGGTACAGCATCATTTTAATTAACACCAAAAACAACCAATCATAGTTGACAATTCCTTCAACAATCAGCTTCATTTTTCATTATAATTAACACAAAAAAGTTAGAATAATCTTATGACTTTATATACACTGCTATAGATTTCAAGCCTTTTCCTGCTTTTCCATACTACTCTTTCACTTGGATTTCTCTCCTCTAGTTTTACTTGTATTCTCTCTATTTTATTTTTAAATTAAAGTATATATATATGTGTATATATATATATATATACAAACATATTATATATATTTATATCTTAAGGGTATACTTTTCTGATTCTTTATCAATGTATGTACCATGTAATCGCCGCTCAGATCAAAATATAGTGAATTTACATTACCTATAGCATGTCCTCAATAACCTTCCCAAAGGTAACAACTGTTCTGAATTTTATCATCACATATGAGTTTTTTTCTATTCTTGATCGTCATGTAAATAAATCATTCAGTATGATATTGTTTTGTATCTGACTTTTTTCCCCAAATACACAATTTTGATATTCATCCATGTTACTGCAGGAACCATCACTTACATTTTTATAGTGCTATATAGTGTCTCATTGTATGAATATGCCATCATCTATTTATATATTTGCCTGTAGAATTTGATTTGTTCCCTGTTGGGGGCTGCTACATATAAAATGGCTATTATGTATAGACATAATTAATCGAATAATTGTTATGTACAAGTCTTTTTTTGGAAATATGTACCTTTTCTTCTGAGTATATGCATAGGAATGGAACTGATTAATTAGAGGTCAGGTATTTATGGCTTAATCAAATAATACCAAATATTTTTAAGGTGATTGTTCCATTTTATCCTGTTATGAGCAATTTGTAAGCCTTTCAAAATGTCAACATTTGATATTTTTAGTCTTTAATTTTAGCAATTCTGGAGGATGGGTAGTAAGTAGGATCTCATTGTGATTCTAATTTGCATTTCCCTAATAAGCAATTGATTAATCAATTCTAGATTTATTTGAAGATATAGAAGACCTAGGATGGTCAATACAATTTAAAGAATAAGATGAAGTTGGAAGACTTATCCTACCAAGTTCTGACATTGACCATAAAACTGTCATTGCAAAGAAAAGGCGAAACAGAGAGTTCAGAAAGAGGACCCAAACATGGTGGTCACCTGATTTTCAATTATAATGCCAACTATTCATATGATGCAACCACATTTTTTAATATGAAGGCACAGTTGCAGAACTATACCGCTTTATAGTTGCAAACTTCCTCCCCTCCTCCTTCTCTTATTCCCACTCTTATTTCTTACTGAGATCCATTCTCAATTAACTTTATACACATATGATTAACTCTGTTAAGTAATAAATTCAACAAATAGTATGAAGAGAAAAAAATGAAAAATCAAAAAAAAAGAAAAAAAAACACTTCTTCTACAGTAAAGACAAGGGCAGCTCAGGTCATCTCTTCTCAAAGTGTCAATTTCACTTCTGCAGATTTCATTTTAGGTGCTGTATTCATTCTCGCAGATAAGGGAGAACATATGGTATCTGTCCTTTTGGGACTGGCTTATTTCACTAAGTATGAAGCTTTCCAGATTCATCCATTTTGTTACAAATGACCGGATTTTTTTTACTGCTGTGCAATATTCCATAGTGTACGTATCCCATAATTTCTTTATCCAGTCTTCGATTGATGGGCATTTAGGTTGATTTGATGTCTTAGCTATAGCGATTGAGCTGCAATAAACATGGGGGAGCAGATAACTCTTTTATTTACTGATTTCATTTCCCTTGGGTAAATTCCAAGGAGGGGGATGTTATTCTCAAACTATTCCAGAAAAATCAAAAGGGAGGGAAATATCCCAAACATGCTAGTAGGCCAAAACCATACAAAGACATAACAAAGAAAACCATAGACCAATATGCCTGATGAACATACATGCAAAAATTCTCAACTAGATTCCAGAAAACTGAACCCAAAGTACATAAAAAAGGTAAAGCACCAGAACTAAGGTGAGATTTATCTCAGGAATGCAGTTATACAACATACACAAATCAATAAACATTATACATCATATCATAGAAGCAGAATGTGCTCATTAGATACAGAAAAGTAATTCAAAAAAATTAAGCAAACGATAAGGTTTTCAACAAATTAATAATGAAAGGAATGTGCTTCAGCATAAGAAAGGCCATATCTGTCAAATCTGTAAGTCAACATCATACTGAAAGCAAAAAGTTGAAAATACTTCCTTTAAGATCTGTAATATGTCAAGGATGTCCACTTTCACCATGGTTATTCAACATAATACTTGGAAATCTTAGCCAGAGCAATTAGACAAGAAAAAGAAATAAAGGGCATTTAAAGAGAAAAGGAAGTAGTCAAATTCTCACTGTTTGCAGGAGACATGACTTTATATATAGAAAAATCTGAAGACCATTAGAACTGACAAATAACTGCAGTAAGGTTGTATGACACAAAACAAACCTATAAAAATCATGAGCATTTTTAAATAATGAATTTGCAGAGAAATAAGAAATGTAATTTCATTCACAATAGTGCCCCCCCAACACACACACACACACAAATACTTTGAAATAAATTTAACTGAGGAAGTGAATAATTTTTGCAATGAAAATGATAAAACCATGATAAATCAAGGAGGACACACACAGAAAGTTCCATGTTCATTGATTAGAAAAAGTAATATTGTTAAAATGTCTATACTACTACATATAATTTATAGTCTCAATACAATCTCTATTAAAATACTAATGCTTTCTCCATAGAACTATAAAAAAGCTTAAAATTCACGTGGAACACAAAGTCTCAATAGGCAAAGCAGACTTGAATAAATACAACACGGTGGAGGCATGAAAATACCTGCTCTCAAAAGGATTATATGAAGTAAAGCAGATTTTGCACAGCAAAGGAAACATCAACAGAGTGAAAAAGACAGCCTGCAGAATGGGAGAAAATATTTGCAAACTATTCACCTAATAAAAGATTAATATCCAGAATATATAAGAAACTGAAAAAAAACTTAGTATAAAAGAAAAGATACAATGAAGAAATGAGCAAGTGATCTGAATAGGTATTTCTTAAAAGCACATTTGTAAAAGGCCAACAAGTACATGAAAAAATGCTCAGCAAAACTAATCATCAGGGAACTGCAAATCAAAGCCATAATGAGATATCACCTTACTCTGGTTAGTACAGCTCTAATAAAAAAATATAGAAAATAATAAATGCTAGTGAGCACACACAGAAAGAGGAACTCTTATACACTGTTGGTGAGAATGTAAATTAATGCAATATTTGTGGAAAATAGTATGAAGTTTTGTCAAAAAATTAAAATAGAACTATCATATAATCCGCTTTGTATATATCCAAAGGCAATGGAATCAGTCTTTCAAAACAGACATCTGTACTCTTATATTTATTGTAGCATTATTCTTAATAGCCAAGATACAGAATTAACTAGTATCCATCAACAGATGGGGATAAATGAAATGTGTCATATATATATAATGTTTATATATATATATCATGTTTTATATGTATAACATTTATATGTATAATAGAATATTATTAAGTCATAATAGAAATTAATTAGTTTGCTGCAACATGGATGAAACTAGAGGACATTATATTAAATGAAATAAGTCAGGTGCAGAAAAATACATACATGTTTTCATTCATATGTAGCAGCTAAATAAGTTGATTTTATAAAAGTAGAAAGTAGAGGCCGGCGCCGTGGCTCAATAGGCTAATCCTCCACCTTGCGGCACCGGCATACCGGGTTCTAGTCCCGGTCGGGGCACTGATTCTCTCTCGGTTGCCCCTCTTCCAGGCCAGCTCTCTGCTGTGGCCCGGGAGTGCAGTGGAGGATGGCCTAAGTCCTTGGGCTCTGCACCCTCATGGGAGACCAGGAGAAACACCTGGCTCCTGCCATCGGATCAGCGAGGTGCGCCGGTCGCAGTGCGCCAGCCGCGGTGGCCATTGGAGGGTGAACCAACGGCAAAAAGGAAGACCTTTCTCTTTGTCTCTCTCTCTCTCACTATCCACTCTGCCTGTAAAAAAAAAAAAAAAAAAAAAAGTAGAAAGTAGAATAGGGATTATAAGAGGCTAGGAAGGGTTGTGGAGTGATGAGACTAGGAAGAGGTACAAAAATACAGTTAGATAAGAATTACGTTCCATAGCACAGTAGCATGATTATTGTTAATGGTTTATTGTATATTTCAAAATAGCTAGAAGTAAGGATTTTGTATGTTTCCAACACAAAGAAATGAGAAATTGTTGAAGTTGTGGATATGCTAATTCCCTGATTTGGTCATTATACATTATATATATGTACCACAATGTCATATTGTAATTGTGAATATGCACAATTATGTACTAATAATTATAATAATATTTAATAATAAAAATAAATAATAATATTTCTCTTTTTAAAAGAAGTTTGTCAATAGAAACACTATGTAAAATAAGGACTCCCTGCCTACCCCCTGAAGAACTGGTTGTTACTATTAAGAGAAGTAGCTTCCAGGAGCAAGTTATAGGACAGTTAACGACTTATGTTTGGGAAAATGAATACCTCATTTCCCACTTGCAAAAACCAGAAACCAGTCCCATTAATTTACTCTGTATTTGAGTTATTTCTTGTTACACTTGATTTTTTTTAAAAATATTTATTTATTTATTTATTTGAAAGGCAGAGGCAGAGAGAGAGAGGTCTTCCACTCACTGGTTCACTCCCCAAATGGTTGCAATGGCCGAAGCTGGGCCTATCTGAAGCCAGGAGCCAGGAGCTTATTCCAGGACTCCCATATGGGTGCAGGGGCCCAAGCACTTGGGCCATCCTCTACTGCTTTCCCATCCCATAGCGGTGAGCTAGATTGGAAGTAGAGCAGCTAGGACTTGAAATGGTGCTCATGTGGGATGCTGGCACTGCAGGCAGCAGCTTTACCTGCTATACCACAGTGCTGGCCCCTACACTTGATTTAAAAAAAAAAAAAAAAAGTAAGAGTTTATTATTCTTTGTGACAAGTTGTATTTTCCAAAGAGAGATGTCAAAATCTCTCATCCCACATGCTCTTTGGCAATCTGACCTTGCCACTCCCCTATCAAGAGGAGACTCTATATTCCTTCCCTTTGAATCTGCTCCAAACAAAACAAACTGCTCCAAATAACAGAAAATGGGAGAAGTGGTGGCAGATAACTTTTGAGGGTAGATCATAAAATGTCATACTACTTCTATACAGTTCTCCTTAAAAGCTCACTGTAGGGATGCTCCCTTTCAGAATTCACCTGCCTTGCTGTGAGAGCCTAAATGGAGAGGCCACATAAAGGAGATTCAGCCAGTGGCTCCAACTGAGCCTAATCTTCATGTCATCGCAGCACAAGCACCAGACACATGGGAGGAGCTTCCAGGCAATTCCAGTTGCCAACCTTTTGGTTCACGCCCAGTAATTTCAGTCTTCATTAATTTTGTAGAGTAGACATGAGCCATTGCTGATAGTATGAATTTCTAAACTAAATAAAGTGATTATTGTATATGTTCTAAGTTTGGAATGGTTTGTTTTGCAGTCATAGCAAGTGGAATATTGCTGTTAAACAAATACTGGAAATATCCTGGTATTGGCATTTGCCTGAAGAAGGTCACTGTGCTTGGCAATGACAACAAAAAGGTCACCATAAGAAAGAATTAAGTTTATTCTACAGCAGAGATCAGAAGATCTGATTCTTATTGCAGAACCATCCCTGATTATAGAACCTTGAATTGTGGCTCCCATTCCACCCTTCCAGAGCAGCTCAGAAGAACTGTAATCTTCCATCTGAGAAATCACTAGGAGTTCTTCAGAGGAAAGATGGAAGATTGCTGGTTGGAATAAAAACAGGGTTGAATGAGTTCCAGAAAGCAGGGTTCTCAAACTTTTGGACAACAATCTGAGGAAGAAGTCACCTTCAAAAGCCCAGCTGGAGGTAACGTGTCGAGGAGTAGATGAGAGGAGCCCCCTCGGGAAAGAAGACAGCTGACCAACAGCTGAAGAATTTTGAACCAGCTCCCAGGAAGAAGATGGAGGTGGTGGTGTTCCTCTGCTGAGAAGCTCTCTTCAAGAACCGACAAGCACAAGACTCCTGGAAGCGGAGATGGTGGCAGTACCAGTGAAGCACTCCTCCTAGGAAGAAGAGGGCCTGTGCTGACCCCACTGTGGAAAGCAAGGAATGAATAGAATAAGCATAGAATGGAAGTTAAGGTGATGTTGCCTGAAGAATTAAAACCACGGCTTGCTGAGTACTGGGAGTTAGGAACCAGGTAGAAGTAGCTGTTTCAACTTCCTGCAAATGGCAAGAAAGCATGGAAAACATCAATAATAAGGAATATGTGGTCAATGAAGTTGTGGCAGGAATAAAAGATTATTTTGAAGTGATGCTGGGCACTCAGCTGCTCTGTGAGTTTGAGAGGCTCCTTATGCAGAGATCTCTTACTCACCCCATTCGCTAACGTCCCAGGTTTACGAAGCACCATGCCTACTGAGACTGTAAAAATCAAGGCAATGTTGGCCTAAACGCCCCTTGATGAGAATAGCCTTGCACTGCTGGCACTACTGTTGGGCCTTTTGCATGAGTTCGTAAAATATCTGGCAAAAATCTCTGCATCTGTCTTTGCTGCTGATGATTACAAAGTGGCTTCTGCCGAGTACCATCACAACGCCCTGTGTGGGTCTGCTGACCACTCCCACTAAGTCTGGTATCTGTAAAATGCTTTTTGTTTGTAGGGTTTTTTTTCTTATATAATTCATGGTCTGAGAAAGTGTTAATATATAATAGAGCTTATGTTCCAGTTTGTTTTCTGTTCTGTATTAAGCAAATATTAAGGACTGCAAACTTCTTTTCTCATTTCAAAGTTGCAACCAGTGATTGTGGTAATTAGACAAAGAAGAAAAGTTTAGTAGAACATTTCATTGCCTAGTGGACAACATTGTTTGAATCCTGGTGGTTCCATCCCTTTAACACTACCCAATTTTCTGATATGTTTTAATGCTACATGATAAAAATGCCCTAATTGTTATTGCTAAATGTTCAACTTAATGTATGTACCTCAAAACCCATGCATCTGTGCTCTTTTAAAAACTGGTGCTTGAAGTACAACAGCCTGTTCTCTACAAGTCCATCTATGCTGTCCCTTAGGCATTCTATCATTGAAGGATGGCGATTTGTTTCATGGTTTTTGTATTTGAGTCTAATGAACATTCTAACATGATAGAGGCACTACATTATCGTGTAGTCACAGTTTTCTGGAAAGGTTGATATTTTAGGAATTGTAGTTCAGGTCTCAAGATTTGTTTCTAAATTTCAAATATATATATTATTTAGAGTTGGATTTCCCCTCTACAAAAGGTATTTTTTTAAAAAGATTTATTTATTTATTTATTTGAAAGGCAGAGTTACAGAAGCAGAGGCAGAGACAAAGAGAGAGAGAGAGAGAGAGTTCTTCCATCCGCTGGTTCACTCCCCAAATGGCTGATCTGAAGCCAGGATCTTGGAGCTTTCTCCAGGTCTCCCATGCGGATGCAGGGGCACAAGAACTTGGGCCATCTTCTACTGCTTTCCCAGGCCATAGCTGAGAGCTGGATCGGAAATTGAGCAGCCAGGACTTGAACCAGTGCCCATATGGGATGCCAGCCCTGCAGGCAGCGGCTTTACCTGCTATGCTGCAGCACCAGCCCCTACAAAAGGTATTTTTAAACACTATAAAAGATATATCTCTAACAGTAATTTTTAAATTCATCTGAGTAACAATACTTCTGAGAATTCAATGAAAGGTTGACCCTTCTCAGGAAAATGGTCTTGTACAGATTTTTTAAAAAAATTATGTCAGCAAAAACATGGCTCTCCTAAAGTAATCTACGGTTTCTTAGGGAGACAGCTCAGGTCTAGGTGTCAGATTGTGTTTTGCCTAGGATTGACCAGTTGATCAGTGTTACTCTCCATGAACAAATTAAGTACTATACTAAAAGGGCTAATATTTAACTCAACTACCAATATATTTTTCTGTATTTATATTAAAAGCTCAATATTCTTAAGAATCATGTATTTGAAAACACCTCTTAAATATCTAACATGGTATAGTTTGTTTAACCAGTAAACTTAAGCACAACCATATAAAATGTTTTTAGTTTCTTTCTACCAACAAGTTTAAAACATATGATACACAGATTCAGGTCACACAAATTAAAATGTATCTTTGATTGATTTTAGCAGCTTAAATTTATGGACAATCTTATACATGATTCTTAAAATTTATAGAAAGCATTGGACCTTCTGGTAAATGTTTTCTTAAGTTGTTATCTAATGGTTGAAACGGTTTGCTAAGTATTCATGTAATATTGCTATTGTCAGCAAGCGATCTAGGACTTGCTCCCTCATTTCTCTATTCTAAGCCCAACTTGTTCTTTCATTTCTCTATTCTCTTCAAGGTAGGAAACTAATTCTATTATGAAGGAATCTGTAGGACACACAATTTAATCTTTAGACCTTATAAAAGAGATGGCTAACATTTTTCTGTAATAGCATAGCCAAAACAAGAACTTAAATAATAATCTCATAGCTAGATTCACTTCGCCATCAGCGAAGTATACAGTAAGTAGAAAAAACCTCCCTTTCAGACCAAAGGGAAAGAAAGTTTTAAAGTGAGAATATAATTTTCCTCATGGGCATTGTCTACCTTAGAAAAACTACTACAGAACATGCCTGTGACTATAGACTTGTCGTTCAGGCCACCGAAGATTAGAGATGGGACTTGGGCACTCCCTTGACTTGCATCCTCTGGTCTGCTTTAACACAAACCAGGAGGAAAAGAAAGCTTGGCATCAGAAGCAATGGGTGGCAGGCCTATTAATGGCTGATCTGTACAGTGATCTGCCCTCAAGGAGACCCAACAGGCCAGTCCACTGCAGTGGCTTTCAATGTGGTAAGCCTGGGCTTCAGCAGAAGTCAGCTTGTGAAGAGCCCTGGCAGCTCTGCCAAGAGTTGGATCACTGGAAATGGACCTGCCCTGGAGTCGAAGGATGCCCAGGTCAGAGCCACAGATCTTATTGGCTCTAAGCTGAAAAGCCCTTCACTCAGCCCAACTTCCAAAGTGACCACTGCAGCTGAGGGTATGGTCAAGTAGGGTCAGCAACATTGCAGACAGAACTGTAAATTTCTTGTTAGAGAGGCCACCTGCCTTTACCTGGCCAGCTCTCCTCCCAGGCCAGCCAAGCAATGAAAGTCAACAGAGTGCCTTCCCCTAGGAGGTTCACACCTCCCTTAGGATATACCCCATGTGAAGAGATAGATAGGTCTGGGCCTCTTAACTTACAAGGCCTAAAGCCCACCAGATTATTATCAAGCCCCTTCTATCAGGTTCTATTTGCCTCTCAATCAGAAAACTTAATTGTAGCTTAGACAGCACCTTTCTTAACTCCACTAATAATGACTCTGTCCTTTGTTCTAGACCCTGTCTAGCACACTTGGGCCTCATTCCTTCGTAATCATAACCTCTACTCTACCACCAATGGCTCTACTCCCAACCTGTGTGTACTGATGGTCCTCTTCCCCACTTAATGATGTATAATTGTTCAAACCTGGTAAATGCCACTCTTAGGATCATTGGTTACTATCCTCACTCTGTCTTTTATGACCTTGTCTAAATATGAGCAGAGTCGGCAAACTTGGAAGGCTTCCATAGCCTTGGCAACTCATGACGACAGCCTAGGGTGGTTACTGGCACCATAAACTAGAGAGTCAATTTGTTGGGTCAACAACAGGAGCCACTGTGCACTTGCTCCTCATGTGGGATCTCTGTCCTTAATGTACTGTACATTTTGATTTAATGCTATAACTAGTACTCAAACAGTATGTTTCACTTTGTGTTTCTATGTGGATGCAAACTGATGAAATCTTTATACTAAATTGATCTTCTGTATATAAAGAGAATTGAAAATGAATCTTGATGTGAATGGAAGGGGAGAGGGAGCGGGAGAGGGGAGGGTTGTGGGTGGGAGGGAAGTTATGGGAGGGGGAAGCCATTGTAATCCATAAGCTGTACACTGGAAATTTATATTCATTAAATAAAAGTTAAAAAAAAAAGCTCAATATTCTTATTTAGATTAAAAGACATACTAGATTAAAAGACAAACTATATGTTGATTGATTATTTTTTTCAGAATCAATCAGTTTCTTCAAAATCAGGATTTAGGGGCTGGTGTGGTGGCGTAGTGGGTAAAGCCAACACCTGCAGTGCCAGCATCCCAGATGGGCACTGGTTCGAGTCCCAGCTGCTCCACTTCTGATCTAGCTCCCTGTTATGGCCTGGGAAAGCAGTAGACGATGGCCTAAGTGCTTGGGCCCCTGCACCCGCGTGGGAGACCCAGAATAAGCTCCAGCCTCCTGGCTTCGGATTGGCGCAGCTCCAGCTGTTGTGGCCAATTAGGGAGTGAACCAACGATGGATGACCTCTCTCTCTCTCTCTCCTTCTCTCTCCTCCTCTCCTTCTCTCTCTGTGTAACTCTGAGTTTCAAATAAAAATAAATAAGTATTTTTAAAAAGCAGGATTTATAGAAATTTGAAATATATGGTGTGAACTTGTTTACATGGTCTTAGATTATGTATTAGAATTAGTTGCAATTAAAATAATTTTTATGATGTTTATAGGATGGCCTATCAATTTCATTAGTTGCCAGGAATCAGAAATACCAGTCCTACCAATGTAATTTCCATGAGCTGTGGGAGAGCAGAATCTGTTTTATTACTTAGCATGGACTTTTCTTATCTTGAAAAATCTTGTGGTGAGTAGTATTCATGTTCTATCCATTCTCAGACCACAGAATTGTCTCCCTTTTTTGTAAAAATAAAAATCCAGTTGTTCATTCTGGTACACAGAAAAACAACTGAATTTTGTATGCTTCTGAGTTGCTGAACTACTGTTCTTTTAGCTAATAATTCTAATAGGTTTTATGTGATTCCACAAAACGTTCCATTAGGAAATGTAGCTATTAATAAAAGCAGTTTTATTTTTCTTTTCTAATCTACATGCCTTTTATCTTTTTCTTATTCTAATCTCCAGCAAAATGTTGAGTAAAAATGGTTAGGACAGACATATTTGTCTTTTTGCTGACGTTAGGGGAAAGATATTCAGTCTTTAAATCCAATGTTAAGTGTGGACTTTTCTTTTATGGAAGGAGCTTTCTTTAAAAAGAAAAGATGTATTTACTTGTTTATTTGAAAGTCAGAATTACAGAGAAGGAGAGGCAGAGACAGAGAGAGATAGAGAGAAAGGGAGAGAGAGAGAGAGAATCTTCTACCTGCTGGTTCACTTCCCAAATGGCCACAATGGTCAGGACTGAGTCTGGCCAAAGCCAGGAACTTCATCTAGGTCTCCCACATGAGTGCAGAGTCTCAAGGACCTGGGCCATTTTCTGTTGCCTTCCTAGGTGCATTAGCAGAGAGCTGGAATAGAAGCAGAGCAGCTGGGACCTAAACAATTTTTTTTTTTCACCACAGAAAATATTTTATTTTAGTTCAAAAATCTGAGCAGTTACACTGGGTCTGAATTGAAGGGGGAAAAGGCCTACTTAAAACACAGAAAGAAATAGTCTTCATTTGGTGAGAGCTGAAAGCAAAGCACACATTCTTGCCAAACAACTGTCCTGTGGGGTCTTTTTCAAGTTTAGAATGAGAGTCTCTCTACCATGCCAGACCCTTTGCTGCTTTCACTGCTTTTGCTTTGCTCTTTCCCTTTCCTTTCTCTCTCTTTGCCTTCAGCCTTTTTCTTTGTCTCTGGTTCATCCATATTGGGTACTGTCCATGTTGATCTAGAAGAGTCTTTCTGTTTAGCTGGGACCTAAACAGGAGTCCACATGGGATGGCACAATAGGCAGCTTCCCCCACTATGCACTGTGCTGGCCCCTAATGGTGGACTTTCATAGATGAATGATTGAGAACATTCTTTTTCTCCAGTTTCCTCAGAGTTTTTTTTTTCCTCTCTTTTTAATCAGGAATGACTAGGAATTTTGTTCAATGCTTTTTTCTGCATCTGCTGAGATGATCATAACGTCTACCTTTTCCACCCACTAATGTGGACTATGGTGAATTACATTTGTGGATTTTTGATTGTTAAACCAGCCTTGCATTCCTGTGAAAAACCGAAATTGGAATCTAGATTTTGATTCCAATTGTTAAAACTTTCTGAAGTAGTATTTTTTCATTTATTTTTATGAAGAAAGCTTCCTTTCTGAAAAATCATGGATTTTTTTTTTTTGTAGCAGAGTAAAACTGGATTCATAGAATAAGCAGGAAGTACATTTTCCTTTTTAATTCTGGCATAGTTTTTGTAAGTTTGTTGTCTTCCCTGAAGGTTTGGGTAGAATTTACCTACAAAGCCTTTCTCATTTTAGTGTTGTATCTATGGAAATATTTTCAATTAAAAAGTCAATTTGTTTAAATGGATACATAGCTGTTCAAAGGGTCCAATTCTTCTTCAGGGAGAGATTTTCCTTAGTGTAGGTAAGAAATCTGTTATACAGTTTCATGCCCTGTGAAATCTAGCAGCATTGGCCTCCTTGGGCCCCCAAGATATCTCTCTCTCTCTCTCTCTCTTTTATTTTTTTAAAGAATTTAATTTATTTATTTGAAAGAGTTACAGAGAGAGGTAGAGACAGAGAGAGAGGTCTTCCATTCGCTGGTTCACTCCCTGGATGGCCACAATGGCCAGAGCTGCGTTGATCCGAAGCCAGGAGCCAAGAGCTTCTTCTGGGTCTCCCATGTGGGTGCAGGGGCCCAAGGACTTGGACTATCTTCTACTGCTTTCCCAGGCCATAGCAGAGAGCTGGATTGGAAGAGGAGCAGCCGGGACTAGAACCAGTGCCCATATGGGACACCAGTGCTTCAGGCCAGGACTTTAACATGCTGCACTGCTGCACCACAGCGCCAACCCACCAAGCTATCTCTTAAACTCAGATATATTGCCAGGTTCCATCTGGATTTTTTTACAGATGCCTCAGTCTAGAAACTGTTTCTAGGCAATAAGCTAGGACCATCTTAGAGCTCATCTAATTATTCTAACTACCATTCATTACCTGACTCCAATTTCTTGAAAAAATCATTGCTTCTACATTTTGTTCGATTTTTTTTTTTACTGGTTTCAGTCAGGATAGTAAATTCAGTCGCTGTTATTTCATCTTGGCTTGACAAAGTCCATTCTTTAATTTTAAAGCATTTTTTTCTTATCCAAATCTTACCAGCTTATCTCTCTCACATTGTACTTCATTTTAAAGTAATACTTTGAAACTTTGACACTTAAAAAACATTCAGCTCTCCCCAGGAGAGGGTGGGCAGGAAGCTTTCCACTGTTGTATTCAGCTCAATGTTTGACTCATATAATTTTCACCCATCAGCTTCATAAAAGGTCTTCAGTGTAAGCAATTGGGATCAACTTGACAGTAAGACTTTGTATGATGAATGCATTCCCTAATTGTAAAAGGAAAAAAAAAAAGAAAAACTAAGCAAAAAATTTAACTGCTGTGCCTAATTCTTCACTACTGCACTATTCTTTGCAGAAAGCTTGGAAATCAGCCATATTCTTTTGTGCTTTTTTTTTTTTTTAACTAGGGTGAGTTGGCATGTCATAAAGACATGTTTTTTAACCATTTGAAGAGGAAAAATATAAATTATTCTACAACTACTTGTGTAAAGCACATATTTGTGTATCAAAGTACCATAAAATCAAGCACTAAAATGTGAACATTAGACAAATGTAGGTTCGACTTCTTTGGGGGCTGTTAGTGGTGATAGACTGTCTAATATCTAGGAGTTGTTCATCCCTTTTGTTCGCAGGTGTGTACCCTTCTGGGGTTTCCTATATACTGACAAAACTCATATCGTCTGCAGTTCTTTTTTTTTTAAATTTATTTATTTATTTATTTGAGAGGCAGAGTTACAGAGAGAGAGAGAGAAAGAGAGGGAGAGACAGGGAGAAAGGTCTTCCACCCACTGGTTCACTACCCAAACGGCCGCAAAGGCTGGATCTGAGCCAATCCAAAGCCAGAAACCAGGAGCCAGGAGTTTCTTCTAGGTCCCCAACGTGGATGCAGGAGCCTAGGCACTTGGGCCATCGTTTGTTGTTTCCCAGGCCATATCAGAAA
This sequence comes from Lepus europaeus, assembly GCF_033115175.1. Classification (NCBI taxonomy): domain Eukaryota; kingdom Metazoa; phylum Chordata; class Mammalia; order Lagomorpha; family Leporidae; genus Lepus; species Lepus europaeus. The sequence goes on from NC_084829.1 coordinate 76,121,114, forward strand.
GCTGGATTGGAAGTAGAGTAGCCAGACTCGAACTGGCGCCCACAGGGGATGCCAGCACTGCATGCGGCAGTTTTACTCAGTATACCATAGCTTCTGCCCCTCTCTGCAGTTCTGTCATTCTAGCAAGCATCTTATTTACCGGCAGATGAAATTATCATCTTAAGGAGGTTATACAGACTTCAGTGGCTGGGCTCTTAGCAATTTCATAGCACATATGACATTGAAAAGTAGTTCCTAACCTGGGAGATATACAGGAGCTTTGGTCAATCTGTGAATATTTTGAAATTGTATGCAAATATTTATGTGTTCTTTTTTACTGTTTGTCAAATCTGTAGCTATTATTTGATACTCAAAGATGATTTTTTTTAGAGATTTATTTATTTATTTGAAAGTCGGAGTTACACAGAGAAAGAAGGAAAGGCAGAGAGAGAGAGAGAGAGGTCTTCCATCCGTTGGTTCACTCCCCAATTGGCTGCAATGGCCTGAGCTGTGCCTATCTGAAGCCAGGAGCCAGGAGCTTCCTCCGGGTCTCTCACACAGGTGCAGGGACTGAAGGACTCGGGCCATCTTCTACTTCTTTCCGAGGCCACGGCAGAGAGCTGGATTAGAAGTGGAGCAGCCAGGACTTGAACTGGCGCCCATATGGTATGCCGGCACTGGAGGCCACAGTGCTGGCCCCAAAGATGATTTTTAAATCCCCAAAATGATAGGAGTCCTTACTGTAGTCCCTTTACAGAGTAGAGAAATAGAACAACCAGATCCTTTGTCAAAGAACTTTATTATAACACCGCCAAAAAGTCATCCTCTGAGGATGAATTAGAAATCTAGATCTCTTGGGCTTCAGATTGGATACTTGTAGCTCAATGATCTCCTGCCATATTCACATTACAGCTAATGATTTAACATCAGGATACTCATTACCTTTGGTGGCTTAAAAATTCAAATATCTTTTATTTGGTTTTTATTGCTCCCCTCATGTTAAGAAATAAAGATAAAAATATATTCAATTTGAGCTTTTGTTGAAGCCTATAACATATTTCTAAGAAACTGACATTTCAAAAAGGACAGAATTGCTCATTTATATGTTCAACTTTTCACGTAACAGCAACTAGGTTTTGGTTTGCCAGGTAGGTATCTATGCTAATTTTTTAAACCTCTTTGATAAGTTCGATTGAGATATATCAAGACTTGAGTTTTTTTTTTTTAATAAATCACACTATTCTCTCACAGTAAACTGTTTTTTTGCTATTTTTTCTCTTTCCACCCCAGCAGCATCAGATCCCAGTATATGGGCTATTAATTTTAATCATTCAATAATAGCTAATTCTATTATGACTCATGTAGGGGCAGAATTATTATTTCTATGTCATTTCTAACAGATCAGAGCCTCTAAAAGAGATTTTGTTTATGAGAAAATCTACTTCATTATTTTTGAATTGTTCCTTTTAAGCACTATTTTGTTTTCAGCTCTATTGTGGCACAATTGACAAAATTTGTATATATTCAAAGAATATATAACATACTGTTTTGAAGAACGTGTACATTGTGAAGTGATCAATATTTAGGTATATTAATATATCTATCACCTCACATAGCTACCTTTTTAAATTGTTTGCAGTGCAAATGCTTAAGATCTTAGCAAATTTCAAATAGCTAGTCATATTGCTGCATATTACGTCTCCAGAACTTAGACATCTTGTAACTGTGAACTTGTACCGTTTGACCATATCCCTGTTTCCTCCAACCCTGATCCCTGTATGCTTTTACTCTCTGTTCTGTCAGTTCAACATGTTTAGAATCTGTGTCCTCTTTGTCTGATTTCTTTCCCTTAGTGTAATGACCTCTAGATTCACCCACTTTGTTGTAAACGGCAGCATTTCTGTAATTTTTAAGGCCAAATTCTATATATATTTACATAGAATACGCCGCGGCTCACTAGGCTAATCCTCCACCTTGCGGCGCCGGCACACCAGGTTCTAGTCCCGGTCGGGGCACCGGTCCTGTCCCGGTTGCCCCTCTTCCAGGCCAGCTCTCTGTTGTGGCCCGGGAGTGCAGTGGAGGATGGCCCAAGTGCTTGGGCCCTGCACCCCATGGGAGACCAGGAGAAGCACCTGGCTCCTGCCATCGGATCAGCGCGGTGCGCTGGCCGCAGCGCGCCAACCGCGGCGGCCATTGGAGGGTGAACCAACGGCAAAAAGGAAGACCTTTCTCTCTGTCTCTCTCTCTCACTGTCCACTCTGCCTGTCAAAAAAAAAAGGAAAAAGAATATAATTATCATATTATTCCCGCATTATATAGCTGGAGAAACAGTCTCATCAGTCTACTCAAGGGATGGACTGAGACTCAGGAAGTGCAGGAAAAAGTGAGACTGGTGCCTGGTAGAACAGTCTTGCAAGACTGTGGGTTGTGGGCCACACCTGGGGGGGGGGAGGTTTACAGCAAGTTATTCATTTTGTAGCATGCAGATCACTTTGCCAGTTCATCACTGGCTGAGTATTTTGGGGTTACAATCTTCCCAGCATTTACTTCAGCTGTTTTGGCCAATAAAATCCTGTTTGCCTAAGAATTTCAGGTGCATATAACTTAGCTGTTATCCTAGCTAGCTACTTGTTATGCTTGTTAGCTGTCTACTCACAACTAAGCACTTTATTTTGAAATTGAACCAAACTTTTACTTTTCACATTTATATAATATTTTCTTTACTCATTCATTGAAGGACACATAGTTTATTGCCATATCTTGGCTATTATGAATAACACTGTAATATCTCTTCAAGATAGTGTCTTTGTTTCCTTTAGATATATCTAGTGTGGAATTGCTGGATTATATGGTAGTTCTATTTCAATTTTTTTGAGCAACTTTCATAATTTCCATAATTGTCATACCAATTTGCATTGCCATCAACAATAGAAAGGGAAAAACTTTCTTTTTCTCCATATCCTCACCAACACATATTATCTTTCTTTTTGATAATAGCCACTCTAACAGAAATAAAGTGATTCCTGTGATTTTGGTTTGCATTTTCGTGATGGTTAGTGATGTTGAGCACCTTTTCATATATCCATTGGCCATTTTACATCTTTTTGGAAAATGTCTAATCTTTTTGGAAAATGTCTATTTGAGTCCTTTATCAATTAATTTGGTTATTTGTTATTAAGTTGTATGAATTACTTATTAATTTTGGATATTAACCTCATATTGGATGTGTAATTTGCAATTTTATCCCATTCTGTGGGTTGTCTTTTCTTTTTAAAACTTTTCCTTTACTGTGCAGATACTTTCAAGTTTGATATAATCCCACTTCTTTACTTTTGCTTTTGTTGCCTATGCTTTTTGTGTCATATCCAAAAAAAATCATTGGCAAGAAAAATGTCATCCTGTTTTCTTCTAGAAGTTTTATGTTTTCAGGTTTTAGCCATTTGTAGTTGATTTTTTTTCCTTTGGTGTGGTATAAGAAAAGAATGCAATTTCACATTATTACAGTAGATACTTTTTCCAATATTATTTATTGAAGAGTCTGTTTCCATTATAGATTCTTGGTGCCTTTCTTGAAGATTACTTGCTAATGTGTGCTTGAATTATTTCTGGTAAGCACTATCTTAGATCTAAAGTTTCCTTTGGTTTCATGTTTAATACTTGAGAATGTTTCTTTGGTGAAAAGGGTAGTGACAATGAAGCAATTTTTTAAAAAGCTCATCATTATTTCATATTCTTTATTTTTTTCTGCCATGTGTCAAATTCATATGTTGGCAGTTTCCTATGTTGATTTCTTAAATCTAAGAATTAGCCAATGTATATTTAAAAATAAAGCATTTGGGGCCAGCACTGTGGTGCAGTGTTGAAACTGCCTCCTGCAGTGCCGGCATCCCCTGTCAGAATGCCAGTTTAAGTTCTGGCTGCCCTGCTGCAGATCCAGCTTCCTGATAATGCACCTGGGAAAACAACAGAAGGTGGTCCAAGTGCTTGGGACCCTTCCCCCATGTGGCAAACCTAGTTGGAGTGCCTGGCTCCTGGCTTCAGCCTGACAGGGACTCTTGTAGTCATTAGGGGAATAAACCAACCGATGGAAGAGATCCCTCTCCCCCGTCTGTCACTGCCTTTCAAATAAATAAAATAAATCTTAAAAAAATTTGCTCACAACAGTGTCAAGCAATATACCTAAATAAAAATATTTTATTTAAAGGTGTTATTTCCTTTATTACTGAAGCATTTTATATATAGAAGGGTATTTAATTACTTTATAAAAGTTAAACATCCTTATATGATTAAACTTTGCTTTACACAAGGTTATATTGATATTAACACATCATGACACAAATACACATAAAACAAACATATGATAAATGCAAAAAGTCATGTATCCTTTGCATAAAATACAAATTAGGTTAATGAATTAAATTATATGAGATATTCTGAAATAAAAACTCTTTTTAAAATTTTTATTTATTTATTTATTTATTTGACAGGCAGAGTGGACAGTGAGAGAGAGAGACAGAGATTAAGGTCTTCCTTTGCCCTTGGTTCACCCTCCAATGGCCACCGCGGCCGGTGCGCTGCGGCCGGCACACTGCGCTGATCCGAAGCCAGGAGCCAGGTGCTTCCTCCTGGTCTCCTATGGGGTGCAGGGCCCAAGCACTTGGGCATCCTCCTCTGCACTCCCGGGCCATAGAAGAGAGCTGGCCTGGAAGAGGGGCAACCGGGACAGAATCTGGTGCCCCGACTGGGACTAGAACCTGGTGTGCCAGCGCCACAAGGCAGAGGATTAGCCTGTTGAGCCACAGCGCCAGCCCTGAAATAAAAACTCTTAATATTGGTGCACCTCTGAACTAGAGATCACCTAAATATTCTGATCAGTTCAATTGCTCCTGGAAGAATAGCACGGGAATGTAAAGGCCAGTACATCACTAGCTAAATTTACTACTTGACTCATTAATAATCTTGTTTTAGGAATGTATTTATCTACTTTCTATTTATTTGAAAGGGAGAATGGGAGAAAGAGAGAGAGGGTGAGGGAACGAGAGATATCTTCCATCTGCTGAGTCATTCCCCAAACGCCCACAACAGCCAGGACTGGGCCGGGTTGCATCCATGAGCCAGGAACTTCATCTGGGTCTCCCATGTAGGTGGCAGAGACCCAAGTACTTGAGCCATCACCTGCTGCCTTCTTTGATGAGCATTATCAGGAAACTGGATTGGAGGCAGGGGTGGACTTGTTCCCAGGAACACTGGTGTGGGATGTGGGTTTTCCAAGCAGTGGCTTAACCCATTGCACAGTGCCCACCTATACATGTATTTATTTTTATTCAAAAGGCAGAGGGAGGGAGTCGGGGAGAGAGGGAGAGAAAGGGAGAGAGATTTTCCATTCATTTGTTTATTCCCTAAACATCCAGGACAGGACTAAAACCAAAAGCCCAGAATTCAACTTAGGTTTCCCACAGAAATGGCAGGGACCCAAGTACCTGAGCCATCATATGCTGCTTCCAAGGTGTGCATTAGCAGGAAGCTGGAACTTAAATGGGGACTCTGCAATATGAAATGAAGGAGTTCCAGATGGCATATATTTTTTTTTTTAAGATTTACTTATTTATTTATTTATTTGAAAGTCAGAGTTACTCACAGATAGGAGAAGCAGAGAGAGAGAGAGAGAGGTCTCCCTTCTGATGGTTCACTCTCCAGTTGGCTGCTAAGGATGGAGCTGCGCAGATCTGAAGCCAGGAGCCAGGAGCTTCTTCTGGGTCTCCCACACAGGTGCAGGGGCCCAAGGACTTGGGCCACCTTCCACTGCTTTTCCAAGCCATAGCAGGGAGCTGGATGCGAAGTGGAGCAGCTGGGACTCGAACCAGTGCCCATATGGGATGCTGGCACTTCAGGCCAGGGAGTTAACCCACTGTGCCACAGCGCTAGCTCTTCAGATGGCATCTTAACCACTGTGTCAAATGTCCATCCTTATTTCTAATAATCTTATCATCTCAGAATCAGTAGCTTCAAAATATACAGTTTTCAATTTTACAGACCTGGGTTATTCAACAGTTTTGAAGTTGGAGATTTTTTCTTGTTTCACTGAAAATTAATTCCCAATCTCTATGAGAGTTTAATAAAGATTCCATACATTGGCAGTAAAATTCATTTAATAATCACAAATTCCTTTCCATAGTTTTTCTGGTGAAAACCTCTCACAAAATCTTTTAAAATATTTTCTTTTCTATTATTTATTTATTTATTTATTTATTTGAAAGGCAGAGGCAGAGAGAGAGAGAGAGGTCTTCCATCCACTGGTTCACTCCCCAGATGGTTGCAACGGCCGGAGCTGGGCCTATCTGAAACCAGGAGCCAGGAGCCTCTTCCGGGTCTCTAATATGAGTGCAGGGGCCCAAGCACTTGGGCCATCCTCCACTGCCCTCCTGGGCCACAGCAGAGAGCTGGACTGGAAGAGGAGCAACCAGGACTAGAACCTGGTGCCTATATGGGATGCCATCACCGCAGGTGGAGGATTAACCAAGTGAGCAATGGCACCGGCCCTTCTTTTCTATTTTTTAAATGACAGTTGGCCTACCCAATAGTGATTCCCTCCCTCTTTCCTTCCTTCCTTCCTTCCTTCCTTCCTTCCTTCCTTCCTTCCTTCCTTCCTCCCTACCTTCCTTCCTTCCTTCTTTCCTTCCTTCCTTGATTCATATGAAAGACGAATTACTGAAAGAGCGAGAACGAGAGCGAGAGTGAGAGAGAGTGAGCGAGCGAGCTCTTTATTCTGCTGGTTACTTCCCAAATGGTTGCAATGACTGGGGCTGGGTCAGGCTGAAGCCAGAAGCCAGGAGTTTCTTCTGTCTCCCAGGTGGGTGCAGGGGCCCAGGGACTTGGGCCATCTTCTGTTGCTTTCCCAGGCACATTAGCAGGGAGCTGGATCAGAAGTGGAGCAGCCAGGACCCAAACCTGTGCCCGTATGGGATACTGGCATTGCAGGCTGTGGCTTAACCCACTCTACCACAATGCCGGCCCCTAAAATATTTTCTAAAGAAGATAATTTTAAAACTATGGTAGCAGAAACTCAAAAAATCCTCAATCAACAATGTGTGTGGACAAATCATGTCTTAGAAGTTTGTGATTCTGCTGGCGCCGCGGCTCACTAGGCTAATCCTCCGCCTTGCGGCGCCGGCACACAGGGTTCTAGTCCCGGCCGGGGCGCCGGATTCTGTCCCGGTTGCCCCTCTTCCAGGCCAGCTCTCTGCTGTGGCCAGTGGAGGATGGCCCAAGTGCTTGGGCCCTGCACCCCATGGGAGACCAGGAGAAGCACCTGGCTCCTGCCCTCGGATCAGCGCGGTGTGCCGGCCATGGCGGCCATTGGAGGGTGAACCAAGGGCAAAGGAAGACCTTTCTCTCTGTCTCTCTCTCTCACTGTCCACTCTGCCTGTAAAAAAAAAAAAAAAAAAAAAAAAAAAAAGTTTGTGATTCTTAAGAGAATCAAATTGTCAAGCAATTCAATTGGATCTGTGTGTATTTATAGTGTTTTTTTAGACACACATGTTTGAAAAACAGATGCTGTAGTCACAACTAGTGAGCTGTTAGAAGCATAGAAAAAATATACAAATTCTTCAATTGTAAGTTGCTAGCAATTTTGACACACATTATCCACTATATAGAAGTTTTCAAGGGGAATAAAAACTATACTAAATAAGATAATTATTTTTACTACCAATAATATTATTCTTTTATCCATATAATTATATATTTTTTTCAGCAGAAAATCAGAATTTGATAGTAAATATTCTGAGTGTTTGATGTCTAAGAATTTTTCAGAATTATGTTGTTATTAGCAATTATAAATAATACCATGGTGACCTACAGCATTTCATAATCCATGCTCAAACCTTGACCTCTTTAGCATCCTTGTCTTGACAAGAGAATTTCTAGGTATACTGAGGAATGCCAGTATGTTTCTTGCACATCTTATTTTGCTAAAATCACAGGCTGTTTTATAAAGTAAAAATTACCTTTCTTAAAAGCCAGCTAGAAGCTTTTGACAGATAGATGTTCAGTGCTTTAGTGAAACAAGTTCGCTTCACATAAACAAGACCCAATTTAACCTAAAATTCGAACAGCAAATCGTTGAGTTGGACAGATTCCTTCTACACACAGGTTTGCACATGCAAAGACAGTGACAACTTACTTTTATTTTCCCTGATGGCTTGTGAATTTTTAAGAAAATACCACTGTTAAATATATTCCAACTCTAGACACATTAAATGTGAAGAGAAAAGGCCTAGAATTGAGAAAATATGGTATGTCTCAACTTATTTTTTTCTCCTTCTATTTTGTATATCAATCTGAATTCTCAGATCTTTTATTTTTCTGTAATGCTTTCACATGTTACACTTATGTCAGCACATTGAAAAGATTAAAGACCTGACTCAATACAAAAAAATTATAATAGACTCAATGGCTATTAATATTGTAATTTTTTTATTTTTTGACAGGCAGAGTGGATAATGAGAGAGAGACAGAGAGAAAGGTCTTCCTTTTTGCCGTTGATTCACCCTCCAATGGCCGCTGCAGCCGGCACATCGTGCTGATCTGAAGCCAGGAGCCAGGTGCTTCTCCTGGTCTCCCATGCGGGTGCAGGGCCCAAACACTTGGGCCATCCTCCACTGCCTTCCCGGGCCATAGCAGAGAGCTGGCCTGGAAGAGGGGCAACCGGGATAGAATCTGGCGCCACAACCGGGACTAGAACCCAGTGTGCCGGCGCTGCAAGGCGGAGGATTAGCCTGTTAAGCCACGTTGCTGGCCAATATTGTAATATTAATATTGTAATATCTCACAATATGTATAAAAGTAGAGACAGTTATCAGATTATTAAGTTTACTTGGTTGTTCTTTCAATACTGTGTTGATACATTCACTATGTGCTCCGTAATACACATCAGGTAAAATTCTTGTGTATTCCAATGTTTCATGAGTTATTTAGTGTCAACTTAATGTTACTTTTGCCAGGTTGCTTACTTCTGATCTACTCTTTCACACTTGACCTACTCAGCCCAGCAGGAATCACCTTAACCATGTAAACTTCAGTTGCAGGAAGTATTAGTAGGGTGGTAAAAGAGATGTTTCAATTTTATCAATCCAGGGAAAAGGAGAAGCTCATGTAATCCAAGGAAGTACTGAACAATCAAATTCTAAGCAGATCAGAGAGACAGATAACTACATGTCAGGAACCTCTAGAAATGTGGAGAGAGGCCCTTGGCCAATGTTAATTATGTGGACAAAAAGAGGGCATTTTTTAGAAAAAAAAAAAAAGCATTAGGCAGACACTTCCAGACATCCGCCACACAGCTAAAAATACAATTTATTCATTGCTTACCATCTGTGAAGACTTTGTGGCATCCCAGGTGGAAAAATGTAGGGTACATGTACTATGATTATGTTGAGTAAATGAAAGAATCAAAATAGTAGATCATTGACATTCCAAAATTTTGCTTTCCAGTACTAACTTTCAAAGGTTTAAAAAGTCACTGGGCTTGTAAAAATTACCTTGACATTAAAATATGACTTATTGTGATTATTTGCTCCATCTTCTACTGCTTCAAAGCAACAGAATAAGTGCGTACAAATATCTAGTGCTTTTTATTTTGTTCATAGTTTATACATATTTTGAGACTAGAATGCCTATATAGTCTAAGGATGGACAAAGGTATTGGATTGAATGTTTTCTGATTTTCCTAATTTTTAAAACTAATATGCCTTGGCTCATTTGGTTAATCCTCCACCTGTGGTGCCAGCATCCCATATGGGCACCGGGTTCTAGTCCTGGTTGCTGCTCTTCTAACCCAGCTCTCTGCTGTGGCCCGGGAGGGCAGTGGAGGATGGCCCATGTGCTTGGGCCCTGCACCCGCATGGGAGACCAGGTAAAAGAACCTGACTCCTGGCTTCGGATCAGCATAGCTCCGGCCGTTGAGGCCATTTGGGGAGTGAACCAACAGAAGGAAGACTTTTCTCTCTGTCTCTCTTTCTCACTATCTAACTCTATCTGTCAAATACATAAATTAAAAAAAAAAACTAATATGCTAAAATCTAGAAGGACTAAGGTATGTTGCCCCAGGTTCAGCAGAAGAAAAATCAAACGATTATTGACAACAAAAAGGAACATATTTTCAAGAAGAATGAATTGGTGATATGTGAGCAGAACAGAGAAGAAAAATTATCTCAGAATATCGTATTAAAGACAGAAGTAATCATCTCATCAAAACAAGGAAAACATAATAGTCCAAATCTGTAGAGTTCATTATACCTCAATCATGATGTTCACTATTATCCCTGTTTGGTCACATAACTGCCAGTGGCAGAGCTAGAGGCTAAATCCAAGTCCTTTCAGCAACAAATCATGCTCTTTTTTTTTCCCACTCCATACTGCCTTCTAATCAAATTCTTTTTTTTAATTTTTTTTTATTTTTTGACAGGCAGAGTGGATAGTGAGAGAGAGAGACAGAGAGAAAGGTCTTCCTTTTTGCCATTGGTTCACCCTCCAATGGCTGCCGCGGTAGGTGCACCGCGCTGATCCGAAGGCAGGAGCCAGGTGCTTCTCCTGGTCTCCCATGGGGTGCAGGGCCCAAGCACTTGGGCCATCCTCCACTGCACTCCCTGGCCACAGCAGAGAGCTGGCCTGGAAGAGGGGCAACCGGGACAGGATCGGTGCCCCGACCGGGACTAGAACCCAGTGTGCCGGCGCCGCAAGGCGGAGGATTAGCCTGTTAAGCCACGGCGCCGGCCTCTATTCAAATTCTTTACATACTTCATACATGCTTAGAATTAGTCTTACCCCCGGCACTTGCTAGCTCAACGACTGCAGGTAAATTATCTTAGTCTCTGCTGTTCACATCAGTCATCTAAGCAAAGAGAATCATGACACCTTTCCTGTCATTACCATGTGATTGAGAGATCAAATAAGGCAGTGCTTTGTAATAGTAACAGTTACACAGACAAGGGATTTTATAATTAAAATTTGTAAAGAGGGGCAGGCATTTTGCACAATGGTCATGACACTGCTTGGGAGTCCCATATCCCTTATTGGAGGGCCAAGGGTTCAAGTCACAACCTCTTCTGATTCCAGTTTCCTGTTAATGTGTGCCCTGGGAGACAGCAGGTGATGGCTTTAGCTGACCCAATTGCTGGGAAATGAACAAACAAATGAAAACCGAAAGCGCTCGCTCGCTCGCTCTTTCTCTCTCTCCCCTCTGTCATTGTATGTGTGTGTACGTGTGTGTGCCCTTCAAATGGGTTCAAAAATATACAATGAATTTTTAGGAAGTTTATAAGATTTCCCAGGTTCTAGTTATTACCTTGGGGGACTAACGGAAGCAATAGTTACAAATAGTTTCTCTCCTGATTAGGCATACATTGGGCCATTGTGAAATTAGTGTTGTACCCACTTTATGTCTCCTCACCTTGAAGAGTATGCTGTGAAGTGGAGAGGTTCAGAGCACATTAATAATATGATTAAAGTGTTGAATAAATAAGACCCATGAGAAAAGATAGAAGGTGTTAGAATTAATTAGTCTGGAAACAATAATTGCTTCCTAATACATGAAACATTCTTCAAAATGTAGACCAACTTTTATGCATCTCTCAGAAATTACTTGAAACTGTGATAATATAGTACAGACATAAAAATTTACTAATAGGGATGTTTGCTAAATATTAAAACAGGCTATTAACAGAAAACATGGGGTCTCCTTTGCCGATGATTTTTCCAAAGAAAACTTGGCACAAATCAGCTTAGTATGGTCAGGAAGCAGATACATTTGTAATCAGGGAACTAGAAAGGCTAAATTATTGAGATCTTTCAGCCTTCAAGAACTCTATAGTCCTCTGCCTAATTCCCCTGATTAATCATAAAAGAAGTAGCTAGCAAATTTTTCTAATTATCCTCGTCTAAATATGCAGACTACGTGATTCTGTTACCATTTAGCAATATGTTTAGTTTTTCTTTCTTTCTTCATTTCTTTCCTTCCTTCCTTCCTTCTCTCTCTCTCTCTCTCTCTCTCCCTTTCTTTCTTTTTCTTTCTTTCAGAAGAAGATGGGATCAGTGTAGACTGTGGTTTATGGCACAATCTCATCATTCATCTGAGCAAGGCAAAATAGCAATTAAAAAATTTTCCCGGAAAACATGCCACCAACATTAGGTGAGTGCTCTGTAATGTGCTTAGTGTTTGTACCTAAATCTAAATGTATCTTGAGATATATCTTGTAGCATATTTTGTGCAGATATTTTTAAATTTGCATAATATAACTTTCACCTCACCCTCCCCTTTTCACAACTCATTATTTTTTAAAGATCTATGTTGTTTCAAACTGCTGTGTGGTATTCAATGTTATGTCTCCATAACTTTCATATTATATGAAAGTGGTCCATGAGGGTACTTCAAATTTCCTGATTCCAGAAACAGTGCTGGGAAGAAATATATTATCTTACATGATTCTTTTCTGTAAGATTTCTCTCTCTCCCCTTCCCCTTTAGGAGTAGGATCAGATGATAATATGGTACCTACATTTATTTTGTCAAACTGCTCATCAAAATGGCAGCAGCCAAGTATAAAGGAGTTCTAATTTCCCCATCAACACTTAGTAATAACCAACTGGACATTCCCCTCTGCCCCATGTTAGCAAATTTTGTTTTTCTTTCTTTTTTTTAAAGATTTTATTTATTTATTTGAGAGGTAGAGTTGCAGAGAGAGGGAGAGACAGAGAGAAAGGTCTTCTATTCACTGGTTCACTCCCCAAATGGCCACAGCGGTTGGAGCTGGGCTGATTCGAAGCCAGGAGACAGGAGCTTCTTTCAGGTCTCCCACACAGGTGCAAAGGCCCAAGCACTTGGGCCATTTTCTACTGCTTTCCCAGACCGTAAGCAGAGAGCTGGATCAGAAGAGGAGCAGCCAGGACACTAACGAGCACCCATATGGGATGCTGGCGCCACAGGTGGAGGCTCAGCCTACTATGCTACAGTGCCGGCCCCCTGTGCTGTTTTTCTTATTGTTTATTTTCTTCTCTACTTATTGAGATAATATGCTAGTTATTTATTTATATGTTTTTCCACTTTCCTATCTTTCTAGGGTTTTCAGTCTTACTGATTCTAGGACTTCCTCTTATATTACAGTTATTATGCCCTTTCTTTTTCTTATTTCCTTATGTCATTATACTCATTTATTTATCTATTATAGCTGACATTTAGATTGAGATTGCAATGAATTTATAGAGCAATTCAGAGATAGTCAATGTCTTTATACTGTGAATTTACTCCATCTAAATGCAGCTCTCCATTTATTCAGTTATAGTTTAATGTCATTTAGTAGGTTTTAAATTTTCCCCCTAGAGGATTTAGGCATTAATGTTATCTTATCTAATATGTGGTTATCCCTCTGCAAATTGACATTAAATGATTTAATGTACCTGTTCAGTATTAGCCCTGTTTATATCCTTAATGTCTGTAGCACTTCTCAAGACAAGCAGGTCTGTTTAACTTTATTTGTGCAGCATCTACAAGCTCCATGAACAGATGGGTATTGGTAGGTAATTTTCATTAAGTGATTCTTATTTTTTCTCATAAAATGCTTCTAACAAAATGATGAATTCTAACATTTAATTATTTTTGTAATAAGAAGTTGCTGACTAATAATAAACTTAAGTGGCAGAAAAATCATTTCTCATTTATACTACAAAAAAATTTTTTTTTGACAGGCAGTTAGACAGTGAGAGGGAGAGAGACAGAGAGAAAGGTCTTCCTTCCGTTGGTTCACCCCCCAAATGGCCGCTACAGCTGGTGTGCTGCACCGATCCGAAGCCAGGAGCCAGGTGCTTCCTCCTGATCTCCCATGCAGGTGCAGGGCCCAAGCACTTGGGCCATCCTCCACTGCATTCCCGGACCACAGCAGAGAGCTGGACTGGAAGAGGAGCAACTGGGACAGAACCAGGACTAGAACCCAGAGTGCTGGTGCCACAGGCAGAGGATTAACTTAGTGAGCTGTGGCGCCAAAACAAAAAATTTTTTTAAAGATTTATTTATTTATTTGAAATTCAGAATTACAGAGAGGGAGGGAGAAAGGGAGAGGGAGAGAGAGAGAGAATCTTCCATCCACTGGTTCACTTCCCAGATGACCAGGCTGAAGCCAGGAGCCAGGAGCTTCTTCTGGGTCTCCCATGTGGGTGGTAGGACCCCAAGCATCTGTACCATCTTCTGCTGCTTTCCCCAGGCCATTAGCAGAGAGCTGGATCTGAAGTGAAGCAGCTGGGACTCAAACAGGCACCTATATGGGATAGGACCATTACAGGGATGCTTTATCAGCTATGCCACAATGCTAGCCCCTATACTAGAAAATTTTTATGACTTCCTACCATGTACCAGGCTATTTTAGTATGGTCTGTGGATGTCAATGATCCTGAGGCCCTTTCAGGGGATCTGTGGGGTACGAACCATGCTCATAACAACTCTAAGGTGTTTTTGCTTTTTCTACTGTTGACATCTGTAGTGCTGGTGCAAAAGCAATGGTAGGTAAAACTGCTAGTGTCTTAGCATGAATTTAGGCAGCTGCACAGAGTTGTACCAATGGTCATTATGTCTTTTACTGACATGTATGCACAGGGAAGAAATAGCACGCTTTATTTATTAAGATTATCCTTGCTGAAAGTAAACATTATTAATTTAATTAGATATCAACCTTTGAATGTGTCTTTTTAATATTTTGTAATAAACTGGAAAGTATGCATGCTAAGTATGGTAGTATCATGCTACCATGATCATCTTCAGGAAAACCACTTTTGTCACTTGATTAAATGCTAGATTAGGGGCCGGTGCTGTGACGTATTGGGCTAAGCCTCTGCCTGCAGTGCTGGCATCCCATATGGGTGCCAGTTTGTGTCCCAGCTGCTCCTTTTCTGATCTAGCTCTCTGCTATGGCCTGGGAAAGCAGTAGAGGATGGTCCAAGTGCTTGGGCCCCTGCATGGGAGACCCAGAAGAAGCTCCTGGCTCTTGGCTGTGGATCAGCCCAGCTCCAGGTGCTGTGGCCATTTGGGGAGTGAACCAGCAGATAGAAGACCTTTCTCTCTGTCTCTCTCTGTCTCTCCTCCCCTCTCTAACTCTCTCCCTCAAATAAACAAATAAAATCTTTAAAAAACAAAGGTAAATTAGCTACATTTTTTTCACAGAACATAATTAGTTGACAGAACAACTGGCTGACAAACAATGACTATTCAGACATAGGTATTTTGCAAACTTTTTCTCTACAATGTAAAAATATGTATGTGCCATTTAAAAGGAATAACTGACACTATTTAATGCCAATAAAAATTAAAACTTTTAAATAAAAATTAGAATTTTGAAAAAATTTTAAACCACCACTTTTCTGATGAGATCAAAACAACTGTAATTTTTTATTTTATATTATAATATATGGCAGCATTTGACTTTTTTCATTTTTTCGAAGGTAGAGAGACAGAGACAGAGATAGAGACAGACAAAAATCTTCTAACTGCTGGTTTACTTGCCAAATCCCCACAACAGCTGGGGCTGGCTTAAGCCAAAGCCATGACATTGGAATTCAACCTGCTGCTTCCCAGGCTGCACATTGGTAGGAAACTGGAATCAGGAGAGAAGCTGGGACTAAAACAAGGCACTCCAATGTGGAATGCAAGAATTCCAAGTGGCATCTTAGTCACTGAGAGGAGACAAACATTTAACTGTGAAAAATCTGTATAAACTAGTGAATCAATATTTTCCACATGACCAACTCATGAAATAGCCAAAATCAAACATAGGTAAAATGTCTGTTCAAATCTCAGAATGGTCAATGAATTTACATGAAGTGAAAAAAATTAATTTATATGGTTTCAGATTCCACACTGTAATTAACCTTTAAGGAACTGCTATTTGTTGAGCTTTAGTGTAGTATCAAAGAAGATACAAACAATTATCTGGAAAGCCTGGAGTATTCCCTTTCCAAATATATGTTGGTGTGAGAACAGATTATCTTCATCTATTTCTATCCAAACAACATATCACAGCAGACTGAACGTCGAATACAGAACACAGGTGCCTCCTATTAAACCAGACATTTAAAAGATTTGCAAAATTAAGAATAATACTTTATTTTGGTGTTAGAAAATAGAATTATTCATCATAACCATGTTTTATATTAACATATAATTGACTTATTAATGTTATTTTAAAACGAAGAATACATATTTTCTAAACTTCTTAATTTCAGTTTCTAAAAGCAAATAGTAATAGATCTAAACCACATGCACAAAAGCTTCTTGGGGTCCCGAGTGATTTTTTTTTTATTTAAAAAAATTTTTTTTAAATTTATATAAGGTGAGCAGGTTTCATATATACAAATTTAGGAGCATAGTGATACTTCCCACTTTACCCTCCCTCCCGCTCAGGCTCCCACTCTCCCTCCTCCTTCCTTTCTTATTTTTTCTTTTTTTTTTTTAAAAAAAACATTTATTTTATTTATTTGAAAGGCAGAGTTACAAAGAGAGAGGTAGATCCAGAGAGAGAGATCTTCCATCTGCTGGTTCACTCCCCAAATGGCTGCAATGGCTGGGAATGGTCCAGGCTGAGGCCAGGAGTCAGGAGCTTCTTCTGAGTCTCCCACATGGATACAAGGGCCCAAGGACTTGGGTCATCTGCTGCTTTCCCAGGTGCATAAGCAGGGAACTGGATTGGAAATGGAGCAGCTGGAACACAAATCTGTGCCCATATGGGATGCTGGAATCTCTGGCAGTGGCTTTAGCCACTGCGCCACAACTCCAGCCCTTCTCATTTTAAGTTTTACAATGGCATACTTTTAGTTTGCAAACTTCTTGATATGAGTAAGTTTGAGAACTACTGCTTGAGGACTAGAAATAAAAATGAAAGAGACAGCATTCATCATCTCCATAACACCTTAGTTCCATTTGGCTCAAGTAAACAATTTTGGAATATGCTTGACTTTTTACTGGCCAGTACATCAGTAAATTCTACTGGCTTTAACTTCAAAGCATGTCCAGAATTCCATCATTTGTCTACACATTTATTGCTTCCATTCTTTTTTTAAATTTTTTAAAAGATTTCATTTATTTATTTGACAGAATTACAGACAGTGAGAGAGAGAGACAGCGAGAAAGGTCTTCCTTCCATTGCTTCACTCCCCAGATGGCTGCAACGGCCGGAGTTGTGCCCATCCGAAGCCAGGAGCCAAGAACCAGGAGCTTCTTCCGGGTATCCCATGCGGGTGCAGGGGCACAAGCTCTTGGGCCATCTTCTACTGCTTTCCCAAGCCACAGCAGAGAGCGGGACTGGAAGAGGAGCAACCGGGACTAGAATCAGTGCCTATATGGGATGCTGGGGCCGCAGGTGGAGGATTAACCTATTGCGTCACAGCGCCGGCCCCTATAGCTTCCATTCTAATCCAAAGTATCATTATCTCTTGCCTAGAGTCTCCTAAGTGATATCCCTGTGTCTACCTTTGTCTCCCTATGGGATATTATATAGCAGCCAGAGTAATTTATTTAAAAGATAATTTTAATAACATGCTGAAATTTTTTTAATAGTTCCCCATTTCTTTCTGAATAAAAGCAAAAATCCTCACTATAGCCTCCAATAAATGATCTGGCACCTTGCCACCTTTCCAGCCTCCCTCATAACAGACTTCCCCTTCATTCCACTCTCGACTCCACTGCAGCAACACTAGACTTCTTGCTGTCCTGGAACACACCAAGCACAGTCCTAATTTAGGGCCTTTTTCACTTACAACTCCCTCCATCTGGAATGCTCTCTGTCAGATATTTGCATAGCTTATTTCCTCACTTCTTTCAGGTTTCTGCATGAGTATCGCGTTATCATGAAGACATTCTCTTAACACTCTTCAACTTCCAGAGAAAGGTGGAGGACTGCACACATGCGAGTGGCGATTAACAAATCTATTTTAAGCCCAAAAGTTCATTAAGACAAGGAGAACAAAAGAGGAGACATTAGTGACAAAATTTTGGAAGCTAGAAAGAAAATACACATGTATGTACACAGATACACATATCTACACCTCATCCCATGAAAATCCATTCTTTATTTTTCTCAAAGCACTTAACCTAGATAAATAAAAATAAGTGTAAATACAAGACATAGATTTATCCTTTGTTGTTTCCTCCCTCTCACTTCCTGAATGAAAGCAGCATAAGAATAATCGTTTCAGTTTTGTTTTGTGTTGTGTTCTCAGGCTCAGGTATCAGAAGAATCAAATTCAATACAACATCTAACTAACTGATGCTTAGATGAGGTACAGATTGTGTGGGGAGTGAGTGGCGTTATGGGAATCAAGAGTTCTGTTTGAGATTTTAATTTAAGATACCTAGTCAATATTCAAGTGACATCATCAACAGGGAATCTGGATATCCGGATTTAAATGGAAAGGTCAGGGCTAAAAGTATAAATTTTGGAGTCAAACATTGGGACTGAATGAGGTAACCTTGCGAAAGTATTAGCACAAAAAGATAAAAAAAAGTCAAGCTCTCAGACCCCAAGGACAACACCATTTAAATGTCAGGCAAAGCAGAGGTTTCCAAAGCTTTGTAATCATACATTATTATTTTAAGAGGAAGAAAAAATAATTTTAAATGAGAAATGTGATATGTAGATATTTATTTATAAAGTATGGATGTATTGTACAAATATATTATGTACATGACAAACACACATATAGATATTAAAAAAGAAAGAGCCAAAGAAATTCCAGTTGAAGAGGAAGTATTGAACACATATATTTTTCAGCTTCTTCCTGATAGTAGTGATAATAAATGGATTTTGAAAAATAAGTTATGTACCCACAAGGACAAAGAGAATAAGAACCAAAAATTACCACCAAAATATAGAAAGCTGGAGAAAAAAGGAAGATAAATGGTGGCTGACTTAATAAACCCAGGAGAACGGAGACTGTAGTAGGAAAAGCAGAGACGCAGTCTGATTTACAATGGAGAATCCTGTACTCACTTCCCTTCCCAGAGGCTCAGGAGTTGGTGTCAAGAACCTCTGCCATTTGAGGGAATTGTCCTGCCATAATAGACTTGGCTGAATGTTTGAGAAGCACTTACACTCATGGAGACCTCCACCTCTCTGCACTGACATGTGGCTTGCCCTCTACCATGCAGCAACAGACTGGGGGTTCATTTTCTGGAGAGGGTTAAGCAGAGGTTCTTAACTAGAGGACAATAGGCACACTGAAGATGAAGGCTCCCACTGAAAAACAGGTATATTAAGTCAAAATTCACATCAGAATCCTTAAAAGTGAAGTATGAAAGGCGAGCTCTGTGTTACACTGAGGATATGGAGCCAAAAAGCAAAAACAAACAAACAAACAAAAACAACAATAACAACAACAAAAAACATTCTTTTGATGTAGAGAAATGATTGCCAATGGAATTCACCTACCAAAATGAACTTTAAAGTAATGAATGCTTTGTAACATTTTCTTTATTTCTTGGAGTTATTTTGAATATTTATTTCTATTTCTTATAAGCTTCATGGAATGTTTGAACATTGTCTTGGTACATAAATGTGGATAAAGTAATTGCATTTCTTATATCATGGATTGGAAGTAGGCACAAATTTTGATTTCTTCTATGTGATGAAAGTGATGACATAGAGTTTACTCTGAGTACCATAGCATCACTAAAATTTATGTCCACATTTCCAGTGATATATTCATATCACAGAAACAAGTTTTGGAGATGTTATAACAACATGTTGCTTTTGTAATATTATACATCTTGATTATACAACATATTCTATACTTCACAGTAAACCTGTCTTTATTATTGCAAATTACTATATGTAGATTATTTAATTA
Organism: Lepus europaeus; assembly: GCF_033115175.1. NCBI lineage: Eukaryota > Metazoa > Chordata > Mammalia > Lagomorpha > Leporidae > Lepus > Lepus europaeus. The sequence continues at coordinate 76,140,973 of NC_084829.1, forward strand.
ATTTACTGATTTTTTTAAAGATTTATCTATTTATTTGAAGGTCAGAGTTACACAGAGAGAGGAGAGGTAGGGAGAGAGAGGTCTTCCATCCGATGGTTCACTTCCCAATTGGCTGCAAAGGCCGGAGATGCGCCGATCTGAAGCCAGGAGCCAGGAGCTTCTTCTGGGTCTCCCACGCAGGTGCAGGGGCCCAAGGACTTGCGCCATCTTCTACTGCTTTCCCAGGTCATAGCAGAGAGCTGGATGGGAAGTGGAGTAGCCAGGACTTGAACTGGCGCCCACATGGGATGCCAGTGCTTCAGGCCAGGGCATTAACCTGCTGCACCACAGCGCCGGCCCCTAATTAAATTACTTATTTTGATCTAGCTGTCCTTTACCTCCTCAGTTGCCTGAAAATCTCTCATTAATTTTTGAGAACAATCTCAAATATGAAGGACTTCCTTCAACTGCTATTGTTTCATCATGTGTACAATGTAGCCCCTTCCCTTGTTTATACTTTCATTATAACCATCCCTACATTGTTTAGTAATTGTATTTATAAATCTGTCCATTTTCTTAGCCAAGCTTCCATGTCTTATGTATATTTGTATTATGTTAACCTACCATACTGGGCACACAGTAGTTTTTCAATGGATGTTTAAATAGATGTTTGAAAATGATTTTGTGTTCATTATCTCATTTGATTTTCCCAGATTCAATCAGTCATGAGATCCTATTGCTTTAAATGTTTATTATATCCCTTACTTCTTTCCATGCCAGTATCGACTGCCAAGAATTCATGTTCTTGCTGTCTGTGGCTGTGACGATTAGCATCTTAACCTGATTTTGGTTTCTAGTCTTGCTGTCCTCCAGTTAATACTTTATTTGCCCATCAGAATGATTTAACTACATATTTTATCATTTTCTTTCTACCTTAAAAATGTCAACTGTGCTACACTTACTTCTAGACATGATAAACGATAACAATTTAACCTGCTTTAAAGAACTAGAAACCAAAGAAAACATTTAGACAGTACAGGACACTGATGCCTGAGAGAAACAAGACTAATAAGTGAGCCTTTTGAATGATCCATCTTACTTCCTAGAAAGAGTTTCCAGGTTGTAGCAAAGTGAGAGAATGAAAACAAACTCTAGTAGTTTTCCTCAGTTGAAGAGACAGAGCTTGGAGTTCAGAGAGAAGACAACTAGAGTTTATGAAGCTAATGCTGACAGAGAAGCAGGTGGGGATAGAAAGGAAGAGAGGGGAGAAGGGGAAGAGAGGAAGGGACAGAGAGAAAGAGAGAGAGAGAGGGAGACAGGAATCTGAGAGTTCCTCACAATTCTTTTTTTTTTTAAAGATTTATTTTATTTATTTTGAAACACAGAGTTATAGAGAGAGGTAGAGCCAGACAGAGAGACATCTTCCATTGCACTGGTTCACTCCCCAAATGATTACAACAGTCAGAGCTGAGCTGATCCAAAGCCAGGAGCCAAGAGCTTCTTCTGGGTCTCCCACGTGGGTGCAGGGCCCAAGGACTTGGGCCGTCTTCTACTGCTTTCCCAGGCCACAGTAGAGAGCTGGATCGGAAGTGGAGCAGCTAAGACTCAAACTGGTGCCCAGCTGCAGGCTGGGGCTTTAACCCACTGCACCACAGTGCTGGCCTCACACTTCTTGAAGCTGTTTAGTGATCTGTGAATGTAAGAAACTTTCTGAGACTGAATAAAGAACCCCCAAGAAGGAACAGACTAAACAATCCTTAAGCTCAAGGAAGCCAGCAACAGTTTATGTTCCAGTTAAGCAGAGTTGAACAACCTTCTAACACATGGGCATTAAGTTATCAAACATATAGCATCTCAGTAATGGAGACAAATCAGCCTAAGCTAAAGAGTATTCTACACTTGTATCGCAAAGCCTAAAAGCAAACCTGAAGAGGATAACATTGATGCCAAGCAACAAAGTCCAATATTTACATGAGTACAACAAAATTCAGCATTGAGTATTGCAAAATTAATCTGGTAAAACTAGAAAGACAGAGAATAGAAGTTGCTGACATGGATGTTAAAATATTATTGCAAATATATTTTCTAAGTTCAAGAAGGTAGAGGAAAGAATGAACATAATTCTAAGAGAAATGGAATATGTTTAAAATAAAATAAATTTCTACTTATGAAAAATAGGTAATCTGAAATGAAAAGTAACTGAATAAAGTTAACAGCATATCACACAAGGCAGAGAAAAGATTATTGCACTTGATGCAGTAGAAAGTAAAATGAAAAGAGACAAAAGGTAAAAAAAAAAGCATATAAGATTAATGAGCTGTGGAACAATATAAAGCAGTATAATAAATGTGTAACTGAATACCAGGAGAAGATGGAAAAGCATAAAATGTATTTTTGAAAATAATTTTTCTGACTTTTGAAGGGGAGTAAGATGGTGAAGAAGGGAGGTAGCTTACTGCTCTAGTCTAGGAGAAGATAGTTTAAAAAAGTGAAGAGAGTGCGGTCTCAGGGAAGAGTTAAGGAGAAAACAGCACAGGAATCTCTATGCAAATTAGAGGGTCACAGTGAACTTACGTGGAAGGCATGGACACCCACAACTCAAGACCACAGCAGCTGAGAGCCTCTGCACCAGCTTTGGAGAGTGAGGTGAGATCAGACTGCAGCAGCCCAAGCCACTGGCGATAAAGCTGCAGGAAGAGCCTAGAGGGAATCTGGTTTGGAGCCCCTTGGTGGGTAGTGTACCTTCCAAATGAGAGGAGAGAAAAATAAGGAGGGGCACGTTTTTCTTTCTCCGATCACCCTGCAATGGTGTCCTGTAACAAGCTGATAGAGAGTGGACACCATTTTGGATATACATAACAGCTGTCCAAGCTCATGTCTGCACCCAGCAACCAGCCAAGTGGAGACTCCTGAGTCTGGTAGGGAGAACTGTGAGGGGGCTGGGTACTTGTGACTGTGGGAGGCTTGTGTGCTGGGACTGTGAAAAACTGGAGGCTGTGTGAGAGGGCTCATAGTGTGACTGGGACTTTGGGCAGTCACTGTGGAAGGCTCCACATGATCAGGGCTCCTTGGTTACCTGGTGAGGGACACTGGTGGGGAATCTGAGCTTACTCTGAGAACTGCATGGATCCTTGTGTAGTACTTAGGGTAGAGCAGGTGAATATTATACCCTCTAAGGATAGTGCTCAGGCACTGACCTCCTTTGAGGAGAGGAGCTCAGCTGAGCAGAATAAACCTCCCCTCTGATTTTTTAAAAAAACATACTACAAGGCAGTTATAATCAAAACAGCATGGTACTGGCAGAAACACAGATGGGTAGACCAATGGAACAAAATAAAAATGCCAAAAATCAATCCAAGCATCTACAACCAACTTATGTTTGACCAAGGAGCTAAAACCAATCCCTGGAGCAAGGATAGTCTTTTCAACAAATGGTGCTGGGAAAACTGGATTTCCACATGCATAAGAATGAAGCAAGACCCCTACCTTACACCTGTCATTAAGATCCACTCAAAATGGATTAAAGACATAAATCTATGACCTGACACCATCAAATTATTAGAGAGCATTGGGAAAACCCTGCAAAACATTGGCAAAGGCAAAGAGTTCTTGGAAAAGATCCCAGAGACACAGGCAATCAAAGCTAAAATTAACAAATGGGATTACAACAAATTGAGATGCTTCTGTACAGCAAAACAAACACTTAGGAAAGTGAAGAGGCAACCAACAGAATGGGAGAAATTATTTGCAAACTATGCAACTGATAAAGGATTAATAACCAGAATATATAAAGAGATCAAGAAACTCCACAACAACAAAACAAACAACCAAGTTAAGAAATGGGCAAAGGACTTAAACATTTTCCAAAAGAGAACATCCAATAGTCAACAGACAAAAGAAAAACAGTTCAGGATCACTGGCCATCAGGGAAATGCAAATCAAAACCATAATGAGGTTTCACTTCACCCCAGTTAGAATGGCTTTCATACAGAAATCAACAGACAGCAAATGGTGGTGAGGATGTGGGGGAAAAGGTACCATAATCCAATGTTGGTGGGAACACAAACAGGTAAATCACTATGGAAGACATTTTGGAGATATTCAGAAATCTGAATATACACCTACCATATGACCCAGCCATCCCACTCCTGGGAATTTACTCAAGGGAAATGAAACAAGGAAATAAGAGTTATCTACATCCCCATGTTTATTGCAGCTCAACTCACAATAGCTAAGACGTGGAATCAACCTAAATGGCCATCAACTGTAGACTTGATAAAGAAATTATGGAATATGTACGCTATGGAATACTACACAGTGGTACAAAAAAATAATGAATTCTGATCAGTTGCAACAAAATGGATGAATCTGAAAAACATCATACTTAGTAAAATAAGCCAGTCACAAAGAGACAAATATCATATGTTCTCCCTGATCTGTGATAACTAATAGAGCACCTAAAAGGAAATCTGTAGAAGTGAAATTGACACTTCGAGAAGCAATGACTTGAACAGCCCTTGTCTCGGCTGTTGAGGAACAGTTTTTTTTTTCCCCTTCAAACTATTTGTTGAACTCTTTAATTAACATAGAGTTAATCACATGTGTATAAAGTAAGTTGAAAAGATCTCAGTAAAGGATAAGAGTGGGAATAAGAGAAGGAGGAGGAAGTTTGTAACTGTAAAGCTGTATAGTTCAGGCTGGCGCCATGGCTCACTAGTCTAATCCTCCACCTGCGGCGCTGGTATCCAAGGTTCTAGTCCCAGGTGGGATGCTGGATTCTGTCCTGGTTGCTCCTCTTGCAGTCCAGCTCTCTGCTGTGGCCCGGAAGTGCAGTGGAGATGGCCCAAGTGCTTGGGCCCTGCACCTGCATGGGAGACCAGGAGGAAGCACCTGGCTCCTGGCTTCAGATCGGTGCAGCGCACTAGCTGCAACACTCTGGCCACAGCAGCTACTTTGGGGGTGAACCAATGGAAAAAGGAAAACCTTTCTCTCTGTCTCTCTCTCTCTCACTGTCTAACTCTGCCTGTCAAAAAAAAAAAAAGTCATATAGTTCTGCATACATTCCCATGGACTTACTTCTAAGGGTACAGTTTAAAAACTTGTCATAAAATCCCAAATCCTATTAAATTGGGTGGTAAAAATGTCATCTTAAGTGTTAAAGTGAACATATAAAGTGTTAAAGTCATCATATAAATAAGATCAAGTGTCTGGTAATGCTAATAGAATTTTTTAGCTAGAATTATAAAGGAGAGAGTGTTCCAACATGGGTTAGTATTCCACACAGCAGACTCATAGAATGACAGTCACTTTAACTAGCACTCTGACTTCAGAATCAGTCCTTAAGGCATCCTTGTCTTGCTGAAAAGCCTGTGAGAGCATTTCAGGCATGGAAAGCCAAGATACTGTGGCAAAAAATGTACATGAAGCATTTCAATGAGAACTCAGTAGAAAAAAGTGGCCATCAATGAAGGATGTACTTTTCTCTGAAGCAAGGAGAGAACTACCACTTTGCTTATGGCCTTGTCTAAATACTGATGGAGTTTGTGGATTCAAAAGGTTTCCATAAAGCCAAGACACTGTGGCAAAAAATGACCTAAATGAAAGATCTCTGTGAGTGAGATTCCAGCAGAAAGAACGGGCCATCAAAGAAGGGGGTACCTTTCTCTGAAAGGAGGAGAGAACTTCCACTTTGATGATTGCCTTGTTTAAATAAGATCGGAGTTTGTGAACTCAAGAAGCTTCCATAGTCTTAGCTGCTCATGACAAGAGCCTCGGGTGATTACTGATGTCATAAATAAGAGTGTCAATTGTTAAATCAACAACGGGAGTCACTGCGCACCTACTCCCCATGTAGGATCTCTGTCCTTAATGTGTTGTACTATGCGAATTAATGGTAAAACTACTTCTCCAACAGTACTCTATACTTTGTGTGTCTGTGTGGTGCCATAAGTTGAAATCTTTACTTAGTATATAATAAGCTGATCTTCTCTATATAAAGATAATTGAAAATGAATCTTGATGAAGAATGGGATAGGAAAAGGAGTGGGAGATGGGATGGTTGTGGGTGGGAGGGGTGTTATGGGGGGAAAAGCCACTATAATCCAAAAGTTGTACTTTGGAAATTTATATTTATTAAATAAAAGTTGAGAAAAAAAGAACATCTACAAAAATCCTACAACTAACATTATACTTAATGGTGATAAAGTTTTCCAAATGAGACCAGGAACAGGCAAGGATATCCTCTCTCATCATACCTTTCAACATCATGCTAGAAGTTCTTGCTAGAGCAATAAGACAAGAAAAAGGAATGATGCATTAAGATTGGAAAGAAGAAACAAAAGTGTGTTTGTGTTTGTGTCGCCTGTATAAAAAATATGTGATAAACAAGCATTCTGTTTTAGAAGCAATATGTAAAAAAGAAAACTTCAAAAAATTTTAAAAAAGGCTTCCATAGCCTAGGTAGCTCATGTCAGGAGCCTCAGGTGATCATTGATGTCATATATAGGAGTGTTAAATTAACAACAACAGGAGTTAACAACAGGAGTCACTGTGCACTGATTTCCCATGCAAGATCTCTGTTCTCAATGAGTTTTATTATAAGAGTTAACTGTAAAACTTTTTCTCAGTTTTTTTTTTTTGTGTGTGTGTGCAAATTGTTGAAATCTTTACTTAGTATAGAGTTGGTCTTCTGTGTACAAAGTTAAAGGAAATTGAATCTTAATGGAGAATGGACTGAGAAGGGGAGAGGGAGGAGGAGGAGGGGTGGAGTGTGGATAGGAGGGTGGGTAGTGTGGGAAGAATCACTATATTCCTAAATATATACTTATGAAATTTGTATTCCTGAAATAAAAGGCTTCTTTGGGAAAAAATTTTTTTCCCAAATTTGATGAAAATTATACAACCACAGATCCAACTTCAACCTCAAACAGCATACATATGAAGAAACACACATCATGATCAAATTACTAAAAATCAGGGGCCAGCACTGTGGTGCAGCAGGTTAATGCCCTGGCCTGAAGCGCTGGTATCCCATATGGCCGCCAGTTCTAGTCCTAGCTGCTCCACTTCCGATCCAGCTCTCTGCTATGGCCTGGGAAAGCAGTAGAAGATGGCCCAAGTGCTTGGACCCCTGCACCCGCATGGGACACCTGGAGGAAGCTCCTGGATCCTGGCTTCGGATCGGGGCGCAGCTCTGGCCGTTGTGGCCAATTGGGGAGTGAACCAGAAGATGGAAGACCTTGCTCTCGCTTTCTCTCTCTCTCTCTCTCTCTCTCTCTCTCTGCCTCTCCTTTCTCTGTGTAACTTTGACTTTCAAATAAATAAATAAATCTTTAAAAAATTACTAAAAATTAGTGATAAAATGACTATCTTAAAAGTTCCCAGAGACAAAAGACACTTTCTGTTCAGAGGAAAAGTGACAAAATGACAGCAGACTTTTCAACCAAAACCATGCACAGGGCAGACACTTGTCCTAGTGACTAAGCCACCATTTGAGATTCCCACATTACATATTCGAATGCTTAGGTTCAATTCCCTGTTCCAGTTTCTGACTCTAGTAACTGCTAATGTGCATTGTTAGAAAGAAAAATAATGGCTCAAGTAGTTGAGTCATTGCCATCTGTATGGGAGACCTGGATTGAGTTCCTGGCTCCCAGCTTAGCCTTGGTCAGCCCCAGTTGTTGTGTGCATTTGATGAATAACCCAATGGATGGGAGTTCTGGTTTGTCTGTCTCTCTGCCTGTCAAATAAGTAAATAAATAAGTATGAAATTTTTAAAAGTACTTAAAGAAACAGTGCAGACTGGAAGATAACAAAGGAACATCATTAAAAAACTGAAGGGAAATAAAGTTTAACCTATATTTTTGTATCCCAAAAATATCTCAGTAATGGAAACAAAGACTTTCTTTTAGTATGCAGCAAGCTGGAAAGACTGCTGTTTCTACCATAACCATGACAAAAAGTTTGTAACAATGAGTTGCTGACCCCTCAAAGGAGAGAAAAGATATAGCAGCTAGTTTATCTGTGAAACAGCATAGGAAAATGATGAAATGCTGTAAATAAAATTAAGAAATTTGTAAAAAAAGCTGTGTGTGATCTAGAGTCAGACTATAGATCCCTGAGAGCCACAAACACAAAGGGAGTTCTTTTTTTTTTTTTATTAAACTTTTATTTAATGAATATAAATTTCCAAAGTATAGCTTGTGGGTTACAATGGCTTCCCCCCTCCCATAACTTCCCTCCCGCCCGCAACCCTCCCCCCTCCCGCTCCCTTTCCCCTTCCATTCATGTAAAGATTCATTTTCAATTCTCTTTGTATACAGAAGATCAATTTAGTATATATTAGGTAAAGGTTTCAACATTTTGCCCATATAGCAACATCGAGTGAAAAAACTACCATTGGATTACTAATTATAGCATTAAATAGCAATGTACAGCACATTAAAGACAGAGATCCTACATAATTTTTTTTTCAAAATAATTAATTTTCTATGCCATTTCCATTTTAACACCAGGTTGTTTTTTTTTTTTCATTTCCAATTCTCTTTATATACAGAAGATCACTTCAGTATATAATTAGCAAAGACCTCATCAGTCTGCGCCCACACAGAAACGCAAAGTATAAAAATACTGTTTCAGTACCAGTCATAGCATCACTTGGCTTTAGACGACACATTAGGGACAGATCCCGCATGGGGTGTAAGTACACAGTGACTCCTGTTGCTGACTTAACAATTTGACACTCCTGTTCATGGCGTCAGTAATCTCCCTAGGCTCTAGTCATGAGTTGCCAGGGCTATGGAAGCCTTTAGAGTTCGCTGACTTTGGTCTTATTCTGATAGACAAAGGGAGTTCTTACATACTTGTAAACTCCATTGAGTGCTTATAGGAAATATTGTGGGCAGGATGAGACTCCAAAGAGCTCCCTTAAATTGTGCAGGCTTACTCACAGAGATTGAGCACTACCGTGGAAAAGACAGGAAGCACCTCTTGGACACTTCACCCCCACGAAATGTAAGCTTTAAGCTGCAAAGGCAGAAATAGCAAATTCTGATACTCTCAGGAAACAGTTGAAGTACTACTGTGGCTGTTGCACAGGTAATAGGAAAATATACCTACAAATAAGAGAGGGCCAGATAAAGCTCTAGAAACAGATCTCAATCAATACTGGTATATTTCTCACATTGCTAGAAGAGGGTCAGGAAGCTCCTGAACAAGGAGCTTAGTGAACAAGATGCACTAAAGACACAGGTAGAATTTGACTCTCACGGGAGGAAGCACAGGATCACCAGAAGTTCTACTTCAAAGACATAGGCATGTATCATAGGAGTAAGACTGAGCTGAACTAGGACAAAAGACCAACTCCATGGCCTTCCCCTATGGAAAGCACTGAATACCAAGCAATAGCAGGGCAGCACTGGGAAAGAACTAAGGGTGGAAAAAATTGTCAATGTAGTTTAATTGACAGGGAAGGTTTAAAGCTGAGGGTAGATCAGAAACATTGAAGACAGACAAATGAACAAAAAAACCATTCAGTGTAACATCCCCAACTCTAACTCCAAGTTAAACTTGGAGAAAATTCAAATAGGTGAAGAAATGTAATCAAAGCAACAAGAAAACCATAATCCAGTTCAAGTTCTATCTAGAAACCCTGCACACAAAATATTCAAAAATTATAAAATTAGAAATTAAAAAATTAAGGCATCAAGGGGAAAAGCATATCTCACATACAGGGGACCACAGATAATAATTAAAGTCAACTTTACAGCAAGCCAGAAGACTGCGGAGTGACATCTTCAAAGTACTGAAGAAAAGAACTATCAACATGGGTTTTTATACCCAGAAAATATATCTTTCAAAAGTGAAGGCAAAGTGTAGATTTTTTTGCTTTGCTTTGTTTTAGAAAAGTAAAAGGTGAGTGAAAATATAGATCTGTGCCATAAAGGAAGTTCTTCATACAGGAAGAAAATGATATCTGGAGAAACACTGGTATCTGAAAAGAAATGAGAGGGGCTGTCATTATGGTGTAGCAGGTAGAGCTGCCACCTGAAACACTAGCATCCCATATGGGTGCTGTTTGAGTCCTGGCTTCTCCATTTTCAATCCAGATTGCTACTAATGCACCGAAGTGCTTGGGCCCCTGCATCCATATGGGAGACCCAGAAGAAACTCCCAACTCCTGGCTTTAGCCTGGCCCAGCCCCAGCCTTTGCGGCCACTTGGGGAGTGAACCAGCAGATGGAAGATCTCTCTCTCTCTCTCTGTAACTTTTCCTTTCAAATAAATAAAATTTTTTTTTTTAAAAAAGAAGAAATAAAGGAAGGAGGAGGTGCTAATGTGCACCACAGGAAGCATCAGGTGAAAGCTCAGGTGATTCGATATCTGGACTGGGGTCCTGGATCCTGTATTCTACTTGGCCCAGACCACGATGTTGTGGGCAGGTGAGGAGTGAATTAGTGTATGGGAGCCCTCTGTCCATCTGTCTGACTGTCTCCCTCTCTCTCTCTGCCTCTCAACTAACTAACTAACTAAGTAAATAAATAAATAAATAAATAAACAAAGATAACAGCACTAGGAATACAAAAATAGGCATCACCACAGAGCATACCTCTATTAAAAGTGTAATGAGAACACAGCATCTTTTTTAATGCAAATATATCTGTGGAACATTATATGAATAAAAATACAGAATACAAAATGCATGTGTAATATGAATGTAATTGTGTTTAAAAAATAATAGAAACTAAAGAAGATGTAAAACACTGAGTATTTCTGTTAGTGGAAACATTGGATAGGTTATTTTTCTTCTATTTCATTTTCTTTTAATTTTTATTATGAATATATATCAATTAGGAAATTTTACAAATTAGTTTGGAAAAATGTAAACAGAAATGACCCAATGTAATTTTTTGTCTTCATTGAAAAGAAAGTGTAATAAGGATATATGAACAGTTTTTTATACTTTTTTATTTATATAAAATCAATAAATTTCATATATATAGATTTAGGAGCTTAGTGGTACTTCCTAATGCCCACACTTCCACTTTCCCTTCTCCTTTCTTATTTTTTCTTTTGATTTTTACAGTGACATACTTTCAGTTTATTTTATAATCATGAATTTAAGCCTCCACTAAGTAAAGAATTCAACAAATAATAATAAGAAGAAAGAAAAACTACTGTTCCTCAACAATACAGAGAAAGGCTATAAAAAATAATCAAATCCCAAAATGTCAATTTTGCTCATACACATTACAAATTTTTTGTACTCTATTAGTTACCACAGATCAAAGAAAACATGATTTTTTTGGGGGGACTGGCTTATTTCACTAAGTATAATGAACAATTTTATGCTTACCAATTATAAAATTTAGATGAATGAATAAATTTCTTGAAAAACATAAAATATCAAATCTTATAAAGAAATAAGTAACTAGAATAGCAAATATTCATTTTCAAGAAAATGAATTTATAATTCAAAAATTAAACACAAATAAACAAACAAAAATCTCCAGACCCTGATGACTTCATTGGCAAATTATTTCAATCATTTAAAAAAAGTGCTATATATTCTATATAAACTCATCCAGAAAAATAATACAGAAAGGAACACTTTCCAACTCACTTTATAAGACTAGAATTACCCTGGTTGCAAAACATGATGGTTATTACAAGGGGGAATACAGATCGGTGTCTCCAGGGAACACAGATGCAAACATCCTCATTACAATATCAGTAAATTATATACGTTACATATACTTTTAAAATACAGGATATCATCTCCAAGTGGAGTTTTTTTTTGGGGGGGGTGGGCATACAAGGTTGGTTCAACATGGAAAATCAATGTAATTCACCAAAATAAGAAACAAAAAGAAAAATGATATGGCCTTCCCAATAGATTAAGAAAAAGCATTTGACAAAATTAAGCCCTCAGCTATCTCAAATTCTCAGTAAAGTAGGGATTAAAGAAACTTTACATCTAATAAACAGTAACTACAAAGACAAATAAATACAAGCTACACAAACTAATATGTTATAGTGAACAATCGCATTTTTTTTCTACCAGTAGAGCTAGGGCAAGATTATCAATCACTGCCACCCTTATTAACATCAAATTAGAGCTTTTTTATTTTTTTTCTTTTTTAATTTAGTAAATATGAATTTCTAAAGTACAATTTATGGATTACAATGACTTCCCCCCCCATAATTTCCCTCCCACTTGCACCCTTCCCCACTCCCATTCCCCCTCCCATTCCATTCACATCAAGATTCATTTTCAATTATCTTTATATACAGAAGATCAATTTAGTATATACTAAGTAAAGACTTCATCAGTTTGAACCCACACAGAAACACAACGTGTAAAATACTGTTTCAGTACTAGTTACAGCATTACTTCACATTGGACAACACATTAAGGACAGATCCCACATGAGACGTAAGTACACAGTGACTCCTGTTGTTGACATAACAATTTGACACTCTTGTTTATGGCGTCAGTAATTTCTCTAGGCTCTAGTCATGAGTTGCCAAGGCTATGGAAGCCTTTAGGGTTTGCCAACTTCGATCTTATTCCGACAGGGTTATAGTCAAAGTGGAAGTTCTCTCCTCCCTTCAGAGAAAGATACCTCCTTGTTTGATGGCCCATTCTTTCCACTGGGATCTCACTCACAGAGATATTTCATTTAGGTCTTCTTTTTTTTTTCCAGAGTGTCTTGGCTTTCCATGCTTAAAATACTCTCATGGGCTCTTGAGCCATATCCGAATGCCTTAAGGGCTGATTCTGAGGCCAGAGTGCTATTTAGGACATCTGCCATTCTATGAGTCTGCTGTGTATCCCGTTTCCCATGTTGGATCATTCTCTCCCTTTTTGATTCTATCAGTTAGTATTAGCAGACACTAGTCTTGTTTGTGTGATCCCTTTGACACTTAATCCTATCATTATCATCAATTGGGAACTGAAACTGATCCCTTTGACTAGTGAGATGGCATTGGTACATGCCACCTTGATGGGATTGTATTGGAATCCCCTGGCACGTTTCTAATTCCACCATTTGGGGCAAGTCCGATTGAGCATGTCCCCAATTGTACATCTCCTCCCTCTCTTTTTCCCACTCTATATTTAACAGGGATCACTTTTCAGTTAAAATTTAAACACCTAAGAATAATTGTGTGTTAATTACAGAGTTCAAACAATAGTACTAGAACAAAAAAATACTATAATGAATAAAGTATTCATTGTACATCAAAGGTCAGGACAAGAGCTGATCAAGTCACTATTTCTCATAGTGTCCAATTCACTTCAACAGCTTTCCCCTTCGGTACTCAGTTAGTTGTCGCCGATCAGGGAGAACATATGACATTTGTCCCTTTGGGACTGGTCTATTTCACTCAGCATAATGTTTTCCAGATTCCTCCATCTTGTTGCAAATGACCGGATTTCATTGTTTTTGACCGCTGTATAGTATTCTATAGAGTACATGTCCCATAACTTCTTTATCCAGTCTACTGTTGATGGGCATTTGGGTTGGTTCCAGGTCTTAGCTATTGTGAATTGAGCTGCAATAAACATTAATGTGCGGACAGCTTTTTTGTTTGCCAATTTAATTTCCTTTGGGTAAATTCCAAGGAGTGAGATGGCTGGGTTGTATGGTAGGGTTATATTCAGGTTTCTGAGGAATCTCCAGACTGACTTCCATAGTGGCTTTACCAGTTTGCATTCCCACCAACAGTGGGTTAGTGTCCCTTTTTCCCCACATCCTCTCCAGCATCTATTGTTGGTAGATTTCTGAATGTGAGCCATTCTAACCGAAGTGAGGTGAAACCTCATTGTGGTTTTGGTTTGCATTTCCCTGATGGCTAGTGATCTTGTACATTTTTTCATGAGTCTGTTGGCCATTTGGATTTCCTCTTTTGAAAAATGTCTATTGAGGTCCTTGGCCCATCTCTTGAGTGGGTTGTTTGTTTTGATGTTGTGGAGTTTCTTGATTGCTTTGTAGATTCTGGTTATCAACCCTTTATCTGTTGCATAGTTTGCAAATATTTTTTTTCCATTCTGTCGGTTGCCTCTTCACTTTCCTGACTGTTTCTTTTGCAGTACAGAAACTTCTCAATTTGATGCTATCCCAAATGTTAATTTTGGCTTTGACTGCCTGTGCTTCTGGGGTCTTTTCCAAGAAGTCTTTGCCGGTGCCAATATCTTTCAGGGTTTCTCCAATGTTCTCTAATAATTTGATGGTGTTGGAACATAGATTTAGGTCTTTAATCCTTGTTGAGTGGATTTTTGTGTAAGGTGTAAGGTAGGGGTCTTGCTTCATCCTTCTGCACATGGAAATCCAGTTTTCCCAGCACCATTTATTGCATAGACTGTCCTTACTCCAGGAATTGGCTGTAGATGTATGGGTTGATTTCTGGTGTTTCTATTCTGTTCCATTGGTCTATCCATTTGTTTCTGTACCAGTACTATGCTGCTTTGATACCAACTGCCCTGTACTATGTCCTGAAATCTGGTTTTGTGATGCCTCTGGCTTTGTTTTTGTTTTACAAGATTGCTTTAGCTATTCAAGGTCTCTTGCGTCTCCATGTGAATTTCAGCATCATTTTTTCCAGATCTGTGAAGAATGTCTTCGGTACTTTGATTGGTATTGCATTAAATCTATAAATTGCTTTTGGGAGAATGGACATTTTGATGATGTTGATTCTTCCAATCCATGAGCATGGAAGTTTTTTCCATTTTTTGGTATCCTCTTCTATTTCTTTCTTTAAGATTTTGTAATTTTCATCATAGAGATCTTTAACGTCCTTGGTTAAGTTTATTCCAAGGTATTTGATTGTTTTTGTAGCTATTGTGAATGGGATTGATCTTAGAAGTTCTTCCTCAGCCGTGGCATTGCCTGTGTATACAAAGGCTGTTGATTTTTGTGCATTGATTTTATATCCTGCTACTTTGTCAAACTCTTCGATGAGTTCCAATAGTCTCTTAGTAGAGTTCTTTGGGTCCCCTAAATAAAGAATCATATCATCTGCAAAGAGGGATAGTTTGAGTTCTTCCTTCCCAATTTGTATCCCTTTAATTTCTTTTTCTTGCTTGATGGCTCTGGCTAAGACTTCCAGAACAATATTGAAGAGAAGTAGTGAGAGTGGGCATCCCTGTCTGGTACCAGATCTCAGTGGAAATGCTTCCAACTTTTCCCCATTCAATAGGATGCTGGCCGTGGGATTTTCATAAATTGCTTTGATTGTATTGAGGAATGTTCCTTCCATACCCAGTTTGCTTACAGTTTTCACCATGAAAGGGTGTTGTATTTTATCAAATGCTTTCTCTGCGTCTATTGAGAGAATCATATGGTTTTTCTTCTGCAGTCTGTTACTGTGGTGTATCACGTTGATTGTTTTGCGAACATTGAACCGTCCCTGCATACCAGGGATAAATCCCACCTGATCTGGGTGGATGATCTTTCTGATGTGTTGTTGCATTCTATTGGCCAGAATTTTATTGAGGATTTTTGCATCTATGTTCATCAGGGATATTGGTCTGTAATTCTCTTTCAATGTTGTATCTTTCTCTGGCTTAGGAATTACGGTGATGCTGGCTTCATAGAAAGAATTTGGGAGGATTCCCTCTTTTTCGATTGTTCTGAATAGTTTGAGGAGAATTGGAATTAGTTCTTCTTTAAATGTCTGGTAGAATTCAGTGGTGACTCCATCTGGTCCTGGGCTTTTCTTTGTTGGGAGGGCCTTTATTACTGTTTCAATTTCTGTCTCAGTTATTGGTCTGTTTAGGTTTCTATATCTTCCTGGTTCAATTTAGGTAGGTTGCATGTGTCTAGGATTCTATCAATTTCTGATAGATTTCCCTGTTTGCTGGCTTACAATTGCTTGGAGTAATTTCTGATGATTCTTTTTATTTCTGTGGTGTCTGTTGTTACGTTTCCTTTTTCATCTCTGATTTAATTGATTTGGGTGTTTTCTCTTCTTTTTTTAGTTAGTTGGGCCAATGGGATGTCAATTTTGTTTATTTTTTCAAAAAACCAGCTCCTCGTTTGGCTGATTTTTTGTAATTTTTTTTGGATTGAATCCTGTTGATTTCTTCTCTGATTTTAATTATTTCTCTTCTCCTACTAGATTTGGGCCTGGTTTCTGCAGTTTTCTAGATCCTTGAGATGACTTGAAAGCTCATCTATTTGGTGCCTTTCGAATTTCTTGATGTAGGCACCTAATGCTATAAACTTTCCTCTTAACACTGCTTTTGCTGTATCCCATAAGTTTTGGTATGTTGTGCTGTTATCCTCATTTACTTCCAGAAAGTTTTTGATTTCTCTTTTGACTTCTTCTATGACCCATTGTTCATTCAGGAGCATGTTGTTCAATCTCCATGTGTTTGCATATGCTCTAGGGATTCCTGAGTTGCTAATTTCCAACTTCATTCCTTTATGGTCTGAGAAGCTGCATGGTATGATTCTAATTCTTTTGAACTTGCTGAGACTTGCTTTATGGCCTAGTATGTGGTCAATCCTAGAGAAGGTTCCATGTACTGCTGAGAAGAATGTAAATGCTTTATGTGTAGGATGAAAAGTTCTGTAGATATCTGTTAGATCCATATGGGCTATAGTGTCATTTAAATCTACTGTCTCCTTGTTGATCTTCTGTCCTGTTGATCTGTCTATTTCTGAGAGTGGAGTATTGAAGTCCCCCAGTACTATTGTATTGGAGTCTAAGTCTCCCGTAAAGTCCCTTAACAAATCTTTTAAATAAACTGGTGCACTGTAATTAGGTGCATATACATTGATTATCATTATATCTTCCTGTTGAATGGATCCCTTAATCATTATATAGTGCCCCCCTTCATCTCTCTTAATAGTTTTTGTGTTAAAGTTTATGTCATCCGATATTAAGATGGCTACACTCACTCTTTTTTCATTTCTGTTGGCATGGTATATCTTTCCCCAGCCTTTCACTTTCAGTCTGTATGCATCTTTGTTGGAAAGATGTGTTTCTTGTAAGCAGCAAATAGATGGGTTTTGTTCCTTAACCCAATCAGCCAATCAGTGTCTTTTAACTGGACAGTTCAGGCCATTAACATTCAATGTTACTATTGATAAGTAGTAACTTTGCCCTATTATTTGCCAAAGATATTTTCTAATATATGCTTTGAATTCCTTATGATCTTTGATGTGAGGTTTCCTTCCTTTACCTTCTTTCATATTGGTGACCGGGTTTCTGTGTTTCTGTGTGTAACACATCTTTAAGCATCTTTTGCAGGGCTGGATGAGTGGCAACAAATTCTTTCAATTTCTGTTTGCTGTGAAAGGTTTTTATTTCACCTTCATTCACAAATGAGGGCTTTGCAGGATATAATATTCTGGGCTGGCAGTTTTTCCTCTCTTAGTACCTTGGCTATATCTCGCCATTCCCTTCTAGCTTGTAGGATTTCTGATGAGAAGTCTGCTGTGAGTCTAATTGGAGATCCTCCGAGAGGAATCTGATGTTTCTCTCTTGCACATTTTAGAATCTTTTCTTTATGTTTCACTGTGGTGAGTTTGATTACAACGTGTCGTGGTGAGGATCTCTTTTGGCCATGTTTTTTAGGGGTTCTATGAGTTTCCTGTACTAGGATGTCTCTGTCCTTCTCCAAACCTGGGAAGTTCTCTGCAAGTATCTCACTAAAAAGGCCTTCTAATCCTTTCTCTCTCTGCATGCCTTCAGGAACTCCTAGAACCCGAATGTTCGGATTTTTAATAGTGTCCTGTAGATTCCCAACAATATTTTTTAGATTTCTAATTTCCTCTTCTTTTCTTTGGTTTGACTGTATACTTTCCTGTTCTCTGTCTTCTAAGTCTGATATTCTCTGTTCTGTTTCACTGACTCTGTTTTTAAGGCTCTCTAATGTGTTTGTCATTTGATATATTGAGTTCTTCATTTCATTTTGATTTCTCTTCACTATCACACTTTCCTGTTCTACTAGTTTCTGCGTTTCATTTTGATTCCTCCTTAAAATTTCATTTTCTCTAAGGAGATTTTCTATCCTGTCCAATAAGGAATTCTGTACCTCAAGCATTTGTTTTTGAAAACTTCTAATTGTTCTTATCATAAATTTTTTGAAATCTGTATCATGCATTTCTTCCATCTCATCTTCTTCATAATCTTGGCTTGGGGTGTCTTGTTCATTTTGGGGTGTCATAATATCTTCCTTGTTCTTGTTTCCTCGGTTTCTGCATTTTTTGCTTGGCATTGTGGAGATATCTTGTATTCTTCTTCCCTCGATGTGGTGTTTTTTCTTGTTATACTATGACTGTATTAAGTGGACTGTCTGCTTTTGATGGAGCCTTAGAGGCTTGAGATGGGCGTGGCCTGAGAGCTCTGTTTGGTTCCTCAGGGTTAAGGGTGTGCCAAAGGTGACACTCACAGGTTAGGTGTGGTAAATCTCTCTCTCTTTCTTTCCTTTTTTGATTCAAAAGGGAAGTAATTCCACACAGCTGAATTGAATTGGAGGTAGTTAGCAGGCGAATGATATACCCACAGGAGCCAGAGATCGGAAGCTCTTTCCCAAGAACCACACAGGGGATCTCTGCTGCCCTTAGTGTGGGCTCAAATTCTCCTGCAGTCTCCCACTGGGTTGCCAAGGTTACCAAATTGTAGTGTCTCTGGAGAGTACTCACGTGAATTCTCTGTGTTCTCTCCCCCACCGTCTCTTTTTTCACAGTCTCAGTTCATTAGCACCACACATTCACTAGTCCTATTCTCCTGTTATTTCACCCCTCCCAGAGTCAGGTTTTTCTGCTAGGTTGAGGGCCAGTGCTAACCTGAGGTCGCCCTGCTTATGACATATGTCCAAAATGGTGCCTGTCCTTTGTCTTGCTTGCCTTTGAGACGTGAGCGAAGAGAGAGAAACTCGTGTCTGTATTGGTCACTTTTTTTTCCCTCTCTCTTCTAGTGAGCCTGGTGAACTTTTCTCCACAGGGTTTCAAGCCTCATTCCCTCTAGTCTCCTCTTTCCACTTGCCTGCTGTTGTCTCGGGCTATTGAGGTTCAGTTCACCTAGTATTCCAGCGCTGTTGTGTTGATTCTGCAGCTGGTGTCCCACACTTTGGGCTCCTATACTCTCCACGCTGGTCCACTGTGAATCACTAGTTCTGGAAGAATTTCCTCTGCTGTTTCTTCCCCTACTCTTCCTTGAACCTGCAGTATCTCCACTTTTATTAAAGTGTCTCTCCCCGGACTGTCATTGTGCTCCCTTCCTATTCCGCCATCTTGTCCTATTTATTTATTTTTGACAGGTAGAGTGGACAGTGAGAGAGAGAGACAGAGAGAAAGGTCTTCCTTTTCCATTGGATCACCCCGCTATGCGGGGTGGCGCGCTGTGGTTGGCGCACAGCGCTGATCCGAAGGCAGGAGCCAGGTGCTTCTCCTGGTCTCCATGCGGGTGCAGGGCCCAGGGACCTGCGCCATCCTCCACTGCACTCTCGGGCCACAGCAGAGAGCTGGACAGGAAGAGGAGGGACTGGGACACAATCTGGCGCCCCGACCGGGACTAGAACCTGGGGTGCCAGCAGGCAGGTGGAGGATTAACCTATTGAGCCGGGGCACCGACCTGTCAAATTAGAGCTTTAAAGAAAGACAACAAACAACAAAAATGAAGATGACTCATATAGGCTATAAAAATATTATTTACAGATTACATGATCATGTACATAACAAATTCAATGGAATCTGTAAATAAGCTACAAGAACTCAATGAATATAGCAAGGCTTTTGTATAAAAAGACAACACAATAAGCCCTTGTCCTGACTGTGGATGAACAACTTAATACTTTATCCCTTTTAATTTTTTGTTGTTGTTGTTGTTGTTCTACTTAATACTATTGGTTGAACTATTTAATTAACACACAATTATTCTTAGGTGTTTAAATTTAACTGAAAAGTTGTCCCTGTTAAATATTAGAGTGGGAATAAGAGGGGTAGGAGATGTACAGTTCAGCACATGCTCAATCAGACTTGCCCCAAACGGTAGAGTTAGAAATGTGTCAGCGGGCCTGCACCGCGGCTCACTAGGCTAATCCTCCACCTTGTGGTGCCGGCACACCGGGTTCTAGTCCCGGTCGGGGCACTGATCCTGTCCCGGTTGCCCCTCTTCCAGGCCAGCTCTCTGCTGTGGCCAGGAAGTGCAGTGGAGGATGGCCCAAGTCCTTGGGCCCTGCACCCCATGGGAGACCAGGAGAAGCACCTGGCTCCTGCCATCGGATCAGCGCGGTGCGCCGGCTGCAGCGCGCCTACCGCGGCGGCCATTGGAGGGTGAACCAATGGCAAAAAGGAAGACCTTTCTCTCTGTCTCTGTCTCTCACTGTCCACTCTGCCTGTCAAAAATTAAAAAAAAAAAAAAGAAATGTGCCAGCGGATTCCAATACAATACCATCAAGGTGGCATGTACCACTGCCATCTCACTAGTCAAAGGGATCAGTTTCAGTTCCCAATTGATCATAATGATAGGATTAAGTGTCAAAGGGATCACACAAACAAGACTAGTGTCTGCTAATATAACTGAGAATTAAAAAGGAGAGAACAATCCAACATGGGAAGCAGGATACACAGCAGACTCATAGAATGGCAGATGTCCTAAATAGCACTCTGGCCTCAGAATCAGCCCTTAAGGCATTCAGATCTGGCTCAAGAGCCCATGAGAGTATTTTAGGCATGGAAAGCCAAGACACTCTGGTAAAAAAAAAAATATGACCTAAATGAAAGATCTCTGTGAGATCCCAGTGGAAAGAATGGGCCATCAAAGAAGGATGTACCTTTCTCTGAAGGGAGGGGAGAACTTCCACTTTGACTATGACCTTGTCTAAATAAGATCGGAGTTGGCGAACTCAAAAGGCTTCCATAGCCTTGGCAACTCATGACAAGAGCCTCGGGTGATTTCTGACGCCATAAACAAGAATGTCAATTGTTAAAATCAACAACAGGGGTCACTGTGCACTTACTCCCCATGTAGGATCTCTGTCCTTAATGTGTTGTACAATGTGAATTAATGTTACAACTAGTACTCAAATAGTATTTTACACTTTGTGTTTCTGTGTAGGTGCAAACTGTTGAAATCTTTACTTAATATATACTAAATTGATCTTCTGTATATAAAAATAATTGAAAATTAATCTTGATGTGAATGGGATGGGAGAGGGAGTGGGAGATGGGATGGTTGTGGGTGGGAGGGAGGTTATGTGGGGAAAAAGCCACTGTAATCCAAAAGCTGTACTTTGGAAATTTATATTTATGAAATAAAAGTTAAAAATTAAAAAAGAAATTCTAGAAAGGCAAAATTATAGTGTTAGAAAAGTTATCCACATCTTCCAGCGGTAAGGAGGAAGGAATTGCCTGCATAGAAAGCATGCGGTAATGGATGCATTTGAAGGTAATTGAAAGTCCTGTATCATGATTGTGGTGGTGGTTAATCTCTACATCCAATTTTCCAAACTTTTTGAAGTATATAGGATTCTTCAAGAATTGTGTGGAAAACTGAATTAAAAGAGAAGCTTATTTAGGATGCAAAAATGTTTGATTTCACGCATAGCACATTCAAAATATGCATTTCCATGAATTTCTTGAAGACCCCACAAACACTTAAATGTGATGACTCAAGAACTTTGAGGATGAAGAGTCATTTTGAGCAAAATTCTTACACTATTTATTCATATTATTTCATCACGTGAGTCTCCACCTCACTTGCCTCCACCTCACTTGTCAGCTCTTTCTCAAGTCCCTTTGTGCACTCCTCGCGGCTCTATGTTTGTCTTATTTTTTTTTTCAGTCTAACATTTTGTTGTCTAGGTCAAAAATTAACTTCCACTATTTCCACTATGTTGTCAATGATGGAAAAGCCTCAGAGATTATTTCATTTGTCAATACTGTCACAGTATTCTTGGGCAACTATGCTAGCTATTGCAATTGAGTTGGGAATAGTAAAGGAGATGGGACATATCTGGAGGAAGACAGAACCAACATAAGAGACAAATCCACTAATCACGTTGTAATTCTAAATACTAGAAGCATGTAGGTTAAAAAAATTATAACATTTAAAAAAAATCAGTTGCATTAACTAAGGTACTTGCCTCACACAGTTTGAAGTAGCCAACCTTTGATCTTTATTGGTATTTTCAAATGATTATCATCTTACAGTAAGTAATATTCTTTTGTAGCACCCTGAATCTTTTCTTTGAAGTGTGTAACCTACTTGAAATCACTTACTTAATATGTGTCTTCTGGACTGAACTGAATTCACTTTGAGGGTCTGTCACCTTCACTTTGTAATTTCCAAATTCAAGCAGTGTGCTTGTCACTTGGTCATCACTCAATAAATATTTGTTGCTTTCTACTCTACCTCTCATGTTTGGTGTTTCATCCAAGCTGGGCAGTGTACAGCATATTATTTCACATTCCTGGACTTTTTTTATGTTTCCTCTGCTTGGAATGCCTAGTCCTCCTGATTTCTTCCTATCCACTCTTAAAACTTATTCCACCAGGCAAATTCTTACTTTTACTTCTAACCTCGTCTCTAGAAAAGCTTTGTGCCAATCTCATATTATCATGTCTTTGCTTTATAGCTAGTTTTCATGGAAATGATGTTTCCATGTCCATTTTTCCCTTCTTTGATAAATGTGATCCTTCTGCATCTGCCATGATAGATGAAACACAGCACACTCTTAACCAGTATTTGTTCAATGAATTTCTTCACCCTTCATTCACTTTTTACAGAGTAGCGTTATGTCTAGATAATTATTGGGTTTATAAAGAGAATAAACCCCAAATCCCTTGCATGGAAACTAGTTAAAACATGAAGCCAATCAGAACCTACTAAGAGGGATGTCAAACATCATATCCTTGGAGAGAGTAGTTATCAGAACTACTGCTATAATGAAATATAAATGGTAAAGCAACTTGATTTTTAATCAAGAAGTTCTCCAAAGGAAAAATAATAAATTCATTTCTATAATTCCTTTAAAATTAGCGGTTAGCTACATTATCTTGGAAATAACTAAATGCAAAGTCATGCAAAGTAACTCTTCCTATGGCCTGCTTCAACCTGTGTAAGGCAAGTGCTTTAGCTAATTCAACTGATTTTTTAAAAAAGTGTTATAATTTTTTTACTTACTTGCTTTTAGGAGTTAGAATTAAAACATTATTGCTGGAAATCTCCTAACCATGAAAAAAAAAAGATTCTGTTAATATGTAAGGCAAACAATATGTGGCTGTGTGTAGTTTATTAGTGTGTTTGATATAAAATAATGGTTTAATCAAAATTTAAGGACTATAAGAACACAAATGCTTCTGCTTCTACAACTTTTACTGACATACCAGAGAAAGGATTGTGTAGCTCGGAATTGGATCTGAAGTGCACATATTCAGTCCAATACAATGGCTCTAAGACTTTGAAGCAGGTCATCCCACTGATCATAATGAACAGTTTCAATTGTTTAAAAAGAGTGTGCACAATATGGAAGCAAGATACTCATCTGCTCCTTCCTAGTTATATAAGATGCCCTGTGACATACATCTGAAAATATTTTAGGTAGAAACAAGTATGAGAAGGACCGCACATAAATGTCTGCAAATTGTCTATGATTTGCTGGTCTGAAGCTTCATAATGGGAATGGGACAGAAGGAACTTGGAAACCTGGGTTGTAAGTCTCATTGTAATGCTTGAGTCATTTACAAAAAGTTTCATTTGTTTTCTCCCTAGAAAATAAGCCCTGCCTACCTAAAATACCTTGCACAAAAGTAAACCTCCATATTTTGTCCATGAGGAGGAGGGGGTATGGTGGTGACAAAATATCTCCAATTTTTTCTTTATTTCATTGAACTCAGCAAAGAAAAATTCTTCTGGTAACTTATACCCTATCAAGCTAGATTATTTAATTTCTACTAAAAGATCCCATTGCAAATTTTGTTCCATTCTGATCCAGCCTTTTCTAGAATCTATATCCAAAATTAACACTAAAAGTTCACCTGCTTATGTAAATATTGCCTTGAAAATAATTTCATTGTTGTTTTATTCATTTACTAGTCATATATTCAATGAAATAGACTAAATACCTACTATGGTCAGGATATTGTGCTGCTCAGAGTTGCTGCCCTCCTGAAACACACAATCCAGTGTGAAGAACTTATGAAAAATGCACAAGTAATTAACATGGTTACAAATTACAGTGAGTATGATGAAGAAAATAATACAGAATAAAAGAAAGAATAAGTGACTTATTTTACATGAGAGTTTTCTGGAAAGTCTCTTAGAGAGGTTATATCTAAGTTGAAATCTGAAGAATAAGAAGAGGCTACCGTGTGTGTGTGTGTGTGTGTGTGTTTCAGATGGAGGACAAACATATGTGAAACCCTTGAGTGGGAAGAAACAAGGCAGATGTGTGACCCTGAAAGAGGGCCAGAGGATGTTACTTGCAAGAGATAAAATTAGAGAGTTAGAAGTGCTATTAGGGCTGTGTAACACAAAGTAACCAGTCTGAATTTTATTTCACTGACATGGGAAGCCATTACTGGTTGATTTCTGCAGGTAGGTAATGTGATCCTTTAATTATTTTATGTACTTGAATGATTCGAGTCCAAGAGTAAAAATGAAGCCAGTTAGGTCTGTCTTGTTGCTTAGAATTAGATTGTGATAGTGAATAGAGAATAGATGCTGCCACTTATGGCCTAGCCTTGAGCACAGGGAATGTACCCAATACATGCTTATTGAAGAGCACATTTACATTTTATGATTTGATATACTCTTCTGTGTGAACAAAATTTAAAATAACAACAAAAGGTGAGTGCACTAGAAGACTTTGAGATATGAGACAACAGCAATCTGTTTTTATTTTTACGTTGAAGTTGGGTATAAAGTGAAAACCACAGTAAGTCAGGCAAGGATGACAAAGAGCAGAGGGAAGAGAGATAGTTTCTTTCCCTGATGATACTATTTCCTCCAACTCATCTCTCTGTGAATGTCTTTGGCTGATGCAAGGAACCTATTCTTGACTACAGGAACCATATGTTGTTTCTAAATGTTATGCCCTCAGGAACAGCTTACATTTTTTTAGGTTATTCATACTTGATCTTTATAAAAAGCATCATCATCCTTATCATAAATAATCTGAGTAGAAGCATGATCTTTTGAATGTCTAATGGAGATAGTAAAATATTTCTTTTTATTTTCTTATTGATTTAATCCATGATATTCCTCTATTAAATATGCATGTACCTTATAATTGGGACTTTCATTCTGTGATCAGACAATCCTGCACAACATGCCATTTGATTCAGCAATTACTTGATTACGTGATATATTTCTTACTATCTTTTACATTTTTATTTTGGATAGTTATCTAGTTCAAATTAAAAACAAAGTCCAAATTGTTTTTTAATATGTTATAGCCAAATAATTTGCCTATTATTTATATTTAATTTTATTGAATTCCAAAGAAAATTCCTTCACTAGATGAAATGGCTCTGGGAGTTTCGCTTTCAACTCCTATTAGGGAAAATTTCATGTCGCCCAAATTATGCATAAGTTAAGTGTGGGCTCTTGGGTTTTCTGTGACATTTGCAGTTCAACGATGCTAAGAATGGGAATGGGAGCCAATCAAGGGCATCCTCAGCGCCCACGTTCAACCCAGGGATTCTTTTTAAAAAATAGATGTATTTGTTCAAAAGTCTGAGTTACAGAGAAATAGAGGAAGAGACAGAGAGAGATCTTCCATCTACTGGTTCACCACCACCCAGATGGCCATAATGGCCTGGTGCAGCCAGAAGCCAGGAGATTCAGCTGGATCTCCCACATGGGTAGCAGGGCCCACACACTTGCGCCACCTTTCACTGCCTTTCCCAGGCTATTAGCAGGGAGCTGGATGGACATGGAGTAGTCAGGACACTAACTGGTGCTCATATGGGATGGTTGCATTGCAGGAGGCGGCTTTATCACAACGCTGACCCCTTAGTCTCCAGAGATTCTTGTGCTGATACACAAAAAGCTGGACAATGGTGCTGGCGCTGTTGTCCAGTGAATTAAGCCTCTTCCTGCAGTACCAGCATCCCATATGGGTATCGGTTCAAGTCCTGGCTGTTCTATTACCCATCCAGCTCCCTGCTAATGCGCCTGGGAAAGCAGCAGAAGATGTCTCAGGCCCTTGGTCACCTGAACCTACATGGGAGACCAGAATGAAGCTCCTGGCTTCCAGCTGGCTCAGTCCTAGTTGTTGTGGCTATTTGGGGAGTGAACGCGTAGATGGAAAATCTCTCTCTCTGTCTTTCCCTCTCTCTCTGTAACTCTGACTTTCAAATAAATAAACACAACTTTTTAAAAAAAGTAATCTGAGCAGTAAAATGATAAATGGCTGCAATGGCTTAAAACACACTAAATAAAATTATAATGACTTAAAAAAAAGCTGGATAATCACTTCATCAGAATTGAGCTTCTTGAGTGCAATTCTGAAAGAATCACCATCCCCCTGGTGTGACTTCTTCTTAGAAAGGCGGGACTTAGAACTAAAATTCTCCAGGCAATCGGGGATATGAAAACTGCTATTCTTAAGGAGGAACTCACAGTTACTTAGGAGTTATATTTTTAAAATGTATTTTCATAGCAATTGTTTCCTTAAAACTGCACAATCCTTTATGGGTGGGAGAATTTTTTCCTTTATTTTTCAACTGAGAAACAAACACATAGAGATTTCTACAGGTGATTAATGATAAATCTAATGCAATGAATGAAATATTCTTGTTCTTAGTTATTGCTATTTCCTTCATGGAATTATTGACTCTGGTAATTGTAATCCAGGATTAATGCAGAGCTTTTCCATGATAATAACAGTGATGTTTGATCATTTATAACACATGTTGATTGATGACATTGTGCAGACTCTGAGCTGAACATTTATGTCATCTCATTGACTCTTCACAGCATGCTATGAGCCAGATATTACCATTTCCACTTTACTGATGAGGAAATGGAGGATTTGTGCTCTTAAATATTATTTCTTAGTGCCTCTTAGATAACTAGTATACCGTTCTTTCTACTTTTGGAAAAGGCAGTTTCGTATCTTAGTCAACTTATAAGATCTTATCTCTGCACAACCTGCATCTATGTGCCAGGATCTGTGTTAGATGAATAATTAGGTTTTTTTAAAAAACTATTGAAGACTGTCAGATTGTTAAATCAGCAACAGGAGTCACTGTGTACTTACACCCCATGCGGGATCTGTCCCTAATGTGTCGTCTAAAGCGAAGTGATGCTATAACTAGTACTGAAACAGTATTTTTATACTTTGCGTTTCTGTGTGGGCACAAACTGATGAGGTCTTTACTAATTATATACTGAAGTGATCTTCTGTATATAAAGAGAATTGGAAATGAAAAAAAAAAACAACCTGGTGTTAAAATGGAAATGGCATAGAAAATTAATTAATTTGAAAAAAAATTATGTAGGATCTCTGTCTTTAATGTTCTGTACATTGCTATTTAATGCTATAATTAGTAATCCAATGGTAGTTTTTTCACTTGATGTTGCTATATGGGCAAAATGTTGAAATCTTTACCTAATATATACTAAACTGATCTTCTGTATACAAAGAGAAATGAAAATGAATCTTTACATGAATGGAAGGGGAAAGGGAGCGGGAAAGGGGAGGGTTGCGGGCGGGAGGGAAGTTATGGGAGGGGGGAAGCCATTGTAACCCATAAGCTATACTTTGGAAATTTATATTCATTAAATAAAAGTTTAATAAAAAAAATAAACGGAGTTACATTCAAAATAAAAAAAAAAACTATTGAAGAAACCATGGTTCTGAATAAAGTATTGCTTGCACAAAATGACAGTCATTTTTGGAACCAGGGTGTGATTTAACTTTGGATTCCACCATTCACTAGTGTTGCTACCTTCACGTTAAAAAAACTTTATTTTTAAGACTAGTTTTAGGTTCACAGCAATAGCAAAAGGTACAGAAATTTTCCCTAACCCCACACATATATTA
Organism: Lepus europaeus; assembly: GCF_033115175.1. NCBI lineage: Eukaryota > Metazoa > Chordata > Mammalia > Lagomorpha > Leporidae > Lepus > Lepus europaeus. The sequence continues at coordinate 76,168,954 of NC_084829.1, forward strand.
GCCTTCTCCGTTATCAATACCCCCAAACCAGGGTGGTGCATTTGTTGCAATTAATGAACCTTTGTTGAGACATCAGTATCTCTCAAAAGTCCATGTTTTATATTAGGGTTCACTTTGGTGTTGTATATTCTGCAGGTTTAGAAAAATGTATAATGACATGTTTGACCATTATGGTATAATCCCGAGTAGTTTCATTGTCCTAAAAATCGTCTGTGCTTCTCCTGTCTATCCCTCTCTCCCACCTATCCCATGATGACCACAGATGTTTTAACCATCTCCATAGTTTTTTTTTTTTTTTAATGTTATTTAAGGTATACAAATTTCATGTATTTTGTATATACAGATTTTGGAACATTATGATTCTTCCCACACTACCCTTCCTCCCACCCACACTCCTACCCTTCTTCCTCCTTCTTCTATTCCCACTCTTAATTTTTACAAAGATCTATTTTCAGTTTACTTTATACTCAAGATTTTTGTTAAAGATTTTTATTTGTTTACTTGAAAGTCAGAGTTACAGAGAAGCGAAGGCAGAGAGAGAGAGAGAGAGGTTTTCCATCTTCTGGTTCACTCCCTAGATGACTGCAATGTCTGGAGCTGCACCGATCTGAAGCCAGGATCCACGAGCTTCTTTTGGGTCTCCCACCTGGGTGCAGGGGCCCAAGGACTTGGGCCATCTTCTACTGCTTTCCCAGGCCATAGCAGAGAGCTGGATTGGAAGTGGAGCAGCTAGGACTGAAACCAACTACATATGGGATGCCAGCACTGCAGGTGGCGGCTTTACCTGCTGCGCCACAGCACCGGCCCCTATACTCAAGATTAACTATAGAGAAAGTAAAGCATTAAACAAACAGTATGAGGGAAAAAAAATCACTATTCCTCAACAGTAGACACAAGGGCTGTAAACAATCATTGAATCTCAAAATGTCAGTTTCACTCCTATACATTATATTTTAGATACTCTTTTAGTTACCACAGATCAAAGAAAACATATGGTATTTGTCCTTTTGAGACTGGCTTATTTCACTAAGTATAATGGTTTCCATTTGCATCCATTTTGTTACAAAGGACAGATTTTTTTTTTAAACGGCTGAATAGTATTTCATAGCATATATATGCCATAATTTCTTTATCTGGTCATCAGTTGATGGACACATGGGTTGATTCATATCTTAGCTATTGTGAATTGAGCTTCAGTTAATGTGTGGGTACAGATCACTCTTTCATATGCTGATTTCATTTTCCTTGGGGAAATTCACAGGAGTGGGATTGCTGGGTCATGTGGTAGATCTATTTTCAGCTTTCTGAGGTATCTCCATATTGCCATTCTATCTGGGGTGAGGTGAAACCCCATTGTGGTTTTGATTTGCAATTCTCTGATGGCTAGTGATTCCAAGTATTTTTTCACGTGTCTGCTGGCCATTTGAATTTCTTTTGAAAAATGTGTGTTCAAGTCCTTTGCCCACTTCTTAACTGGATTTTTGTTTTGTTGTTGTTGAATTTCTTGAGCTCTTCACAGATTTTGGATATTAACTCTTAATCAGTTGCATAGTTTGCAAATATTTTCTCCCATTCTGTCCATTGCCTCTTCACTTTGCTGAATGTTTCTTTTGCATTGGGAAAGCTTCTAAGCTTGATGTAATCCGATTTGTCAATTTTGGCTTTGATTGCCTATGCTTCCAGGGTCTTTTCTAAGAAGTGTTTGCCTATGCAAATGCCTTTCAGAATTTCCCCAATGCTCTTGGTAATTTGATGGTATTCAGTCATGGATTCAGGTCTTTGTTCCATTTTAAGTGGATCTTTGCGTAAGGTGTAAGGTAGGGGTCTTGTTTCATACTTCTTCATGTGTTTATCCAGTTTTCCCAGCACCATTTGTTGGAGACTTTCCTTGCTCCAGAGATTGATTTTAGCTCTTTTGTCAAAGATTACATTGGTTGTAGACGTGTGGATCAACTTCTGGAGTTTCTATTCTGTTCCATCGTTCTACATGTCTATTTTTTTTTTTGCCAGTACCAGGCTGTTTTGATTATAACTGCCCTGTAGTACATCTTGAAATCAAGTTCGATTTTTATTTATTTAGTTGAAAGCAGATACACACATATCCACAGAGAGACAGAGAGATAGTGATTTCCTTTTCCTTTTTTTTTTTTAAAGATTTATTTATTTATTTGAAAGTCAGAGTTAGGCAGATTGAAGGAGAGGCAGAGAGAGAGAGGTCTTCTATCCACTGGTTCACTCCCCAGTTGGCTGCAACAGCCGGGGCTGCACCGATCCAAAGCCAAGAGCCAGGAGCTTCCTCTGGTTCTCCCATGCAGGTGCAGGAACTTGGGTCATCTTCTACTGCTTTCCCAGGCCAAAGCAGAGAGCTGGATCAGGAGTGGAGCAGCAGGGATTTGAACTAGCGCCCATATGGGATGCTGGCACTGCAGCGCTGGTCCCGAGAGTGTGATTTTCTATCTGATGGTTTGCTTCTCAAATGCCTGCAACATCTGGGCCAGGTTGAAGCTGGAAGTCAGCAATTCAGTCTGGGTCTCCCATGCAGATGTCAGGGAACCAATTACTTGAGCCGAAACCTTCTGCCTCCCAATGTGTGCATTAGCAGGAAGCTGAAATTGGGAGCAGCACCTGGACTTGAGCCCTGGGACCTTGATATGGGATGTAGGCATTCCAAGAAGTATCTTAACTTATATAGCAAATGCCTACCCCTTATTGCTGGATTTGAGTTTCTTATGTATATTGAATAATAGTCCTTTATCCAACAGATAACACATTATGCAAATGTGTTCTCCAGTCTGTGGCTTATCTTTTTATTCTCTTGACAGTGTCTTTTGCAGAGCAAAAATTTTTAATTTTAATGAAGTTCAGCTTATCATTTTTTTTATGATTGTGCCTTTGGAATTATATCTAAAAATGTCAGTGCTAAACCAAAGGATGTTTATATTTTTTTGTTTTATTCTAGGGGTTTTATAGTTTTGTAGTTTACATTTAAACATATAATGCATTTTGAGTTAGTTTTTGTGAAGGATGTAAAGTCTATTACTAGATTCTTTTCTTGTTTTTTGGCAAGTTGATTATACTTATGTGGGTTTATTTCTGGGATCTCTATTTTGGTTAAATTATCTAGTTGCTTATTCTTCCATTAATCACCTCAATTATAGTTGTTGTGAAGTCAGGTAGTATCAGTTCTTTAGTTTTGTCCTCAATATTCTTTGGGATATTCTAAGTCTTTTGTCTCTCCATAGAAACTTTGGAAACAGCTTGTTTCCACAAAATAACTTGCTGGTATTTTGATTGGGATTGAGTTGAATATATAGATATAGTAGGAAGAATTTACATATTTTTTTTTTAAAAAGAGACATTTATTTATTTGAAAGGCAAAATGAGAGAGAGGGAGAGAGAAAGATCTTCCATCTGCTGGTTCAATCTTCAAATGCCTGCAGTAGCCAGGGTTATACTGGCCTGAAGCCAGGAACCAGGAACTCCATCTGGATCTTCCACTTGGGTGACAGGAACCCAACCACTTGGGTCATCATCTGGTACCTCCCAACTACAATAGAAAAGTGAAATGGAAGCATGCAGCACCTGTGACATGAACTAGGCCCTCTGATACAGAATGTGGGCTTCCCATGTGGAAACTTAACGTGCTGCGCTACAACACCTGCCTTAGAATTGACATCTTGACAGTCTTGAGTTCCTATCTGTGACCTTGGATAGCTCTCCAGTTTTCATCAGTTTTGTAGTTTTCTTCAAATCTTCTATATATTTTGTTACATTTGTACCTAAATTTTAATATTTTGGGGCTACCAATGTAAATGTTTTTAATTTCAAATTTTACTTACAGAAAAGCAAAAGACTTTTGTATATTGCTCTTATATTCTGTAACCTTGCTGTAATGACTTAATAATTCCATGAGTTTTTCCTTTGCTAAGCTTTTAAGCTTCTTTAAGCTTCCATTTCCATTTGAATATTGCAAGTAGAAATGTCTAAATGGTAAGATCTTAGTTATCGGAATTGTTTGGTGCAGAGTGTAGTAAGTCCTCAAGTTAGTGCCTGCTACAGAACAGAAATCCAATGAAGTTTTGTATCCTTACAATCTCAGTTCACCAGTCTCCTATAGAAAAGTTGATGCTCTCTACTCTCTAGGCAGTCATAGATATCACCTGAGATACACTTTCATTGTTATCTGTGGAGGGAACACTACATGAAGCTTATCCCTACCATAGAATAAACCTACCATAGAATAAACCTCTTGGAAACAAATCTGCAATCTCAATTTGCCACAGTGACAGTCATTGCAAGATATGACCACTAGTTGTATAAATTTGTATGTTCTTTTTTCGTAACGTGCCACAATCATTCATAAAACAAACAAAATGGCAAAGTTGACTTGAATATTTTCTGCTCATTCCTACTAGTAGGAGAAGAAATAATCAATGAGATAAAATGGATCATGTAGAATGACTGACAAGTATTTGGTTATTGTCTTTCAAGGGCAGGGGAATGGAATTTGATACAGCAGGTAGAGAAAAAGGGCTGTATGCTCAATTGCATGTTTTTACCTTTGGATTTTGAAATGTTAAGACCTTTGCTCTTTTTCTTGCGGAGAAAGAAAATATTTGTTAGAGTTAAAATGTCAGAAGTCATTCATTCTTTATGCCTTAAAGACCTGGGATCAGAAGTACCAGGATGGGGAGATTAAGAATCAACAAAAGTCAAAGCAGAATGAGATGTCCTGCAGAATTCTGAACAGCCACTCCTGCTCTTTGAACAATCCTCTGGCACCAACTATTCCCAACCAACGACTTTGCCATCTCCTTGATTCTCTTTCTTCCTCACTGTGATTTTTGCTCACCAACCTTGGCTACTTGGACTCTTCCTACTTGTCCTTTTTCCCCCTTAAAATGACTCCATCTCTTAGGATCTGATTTGCCTTTGGCCCCTGGCTCCAGGTTCTGGATTCGCTCTCACCTATGTTCATTCTGGGCTTGTCTTGACTCCTTTTAGGACAAACTGACTCCTGTTTCAGAGCAAACTCTTGCTGGATGCTTGCATACTTAATTGCCCTTTCTCATTGCTCTTCTCTTTCCCCCAAATAAACAATCAATTCCAGAGTACTGACCAGGTATAAAAAGGAGATAAATAATAATTAATAATCTTTACTTTGGTGATGAGCTTAATATGCGAAATAAATCTTAGTTTTAAAAAAGTGTTTTCTAACAAAAGCAAGGTTCACACTGTCTAAATTTTATATGGTATAACATAAATGAACCTTGCTGAGTAAATTAATAAAACACTGTTTTATTTGGGCAGGATACCCTTATTTATTTGTTTACATTTTAGAACAAAAGAAAGATTCGGATGATAACAATTTTTGTCTCACAATTCAACTCAAGTGATAGTATGTGATAATCAAGTGAAAAGAATTATTGTAACACCTCCAATTAGCAGTTAAAATAATATCTTAATGTTTTAATTTTATTCATAGCTCAAGCCTTATCATCTATTTCAAATTGGAAAGGACATGTTCATTTATAACACCTCAGGCATGCATGGTAAAATTCACTTCCAGAACACTGATGCTACAAATCTTCTTACCTATCACAAGACATATGTCTGAGCACCCTGGCCCTAGCTGTAAGACACTATATCATAAATACTGAGAAATATTTTAACTCTTTGAAATGGATAGGTTATTTAGTATGTATTTTATGCCATTCTCTATATATCTAATGTTGCATTAATACTACATTGTAGTAGTATTAGTAACTCTTTACCTCATATTTCTTCTGCTTGCAATTAATTTTTTAAAAATTTATTTCAAAGGCAGAGTTACAGATAGAGAAAAAGAAAGAGAGATAGAGATCTATCCTCCATCCACTGGTTCATTCCCCAAATGGCTGCAACAGCAGAGACTGTGCCAGGAACCAGGAGCTTCTGCCAGGGCTCTCTTGAGGGTGGCAGAGGCCCAAGCACTTGGGCCATCTTCCCCTGCCTTCCTAGGTGCATTAGCAGGAAGTTGGATTGGAAGTGGGGCAGCTGGGTTTCCAACCATGCCCATATGAGATGCTGGCATCACAGGTGGTGGCTTAACTCTCTATGCCATAACACCAGCCCATGCAATTATTTTTAAATGCAAATAATTGTAGATGCTTTTCTTAAAAAAGCCAGAATCCTAACACAAATAATATCAAATTATAACATATCTTCCAGTATATCAGTTTTCTTTTTTAAAGATTTATTTATTTATTTGAAAGGCAGAGTTACAGAAAGAGGAGGGAGGGAGAGAGGAAGAGAGAGAGAGAGAGACAGAGAGTGAGAGAGAGATCTTCCATCCACTGGTTCACTACACAGATGGCTGCAATGGCCAAGACTGGGCCAGGCCAGAGTCGGCAGCTTCATCTGAGTCGCCCATGTGGATGGCGGAGGCCCAAGCGCTTGGGCCATTCTTGCCTTGCTTTCCCAGGCACATTAGCAGGGAGCTGGATCAGAAGCAGAGCAGCTGGGCCATGCTTTGGTGTCCATAAAGGAGGCCAGCTCTGCAGGCAGCAGCTTAACTTGCTGTACACAGCACCGGCCCCCACTATCAGTTTTCAGAGCTGTACTATTTATTTATTCAGCCACTTATTCACTAAAAATTTACTGAAAGCCTTCTATGTGCCAGGCACTACTATGAAAGGTGCTGAGTGCATGGATAAATAAGATGCAATTATTCTTTCAATGATCTCATAGTTTAGGTAGAAGGTCAAGCAAGCAATAATGCAAATAATTATAATATACTATGATAAAGGTTGAAGAGAGTTATTTATATAGTGCAGAAATGAGAACCTTCTTTCTGTCTACAGGACTTATGGAAAGCTGGGCTGGTTTTGAAGATGAATCAGGCATGCCGCAGAGGCTAGGGGTGCAGAAAGCACGTTTCTGGAAGGAGCGTCTACGCTCCAGGAAGCTGGAATTGCACGAGGAGTGACAATGAACCATGTGAATCTATGGGTAATGTGGGTAATGTCAAGCAGAGCAGTGTGTTTCAGAGACAGTATGCAGAGGAGAAGGAAGGGAAAGGGAGGTAAATGGGTAAGTCATTTTTCAAGGACCTGGGAGCAAACGTGATCTGAGAAGATTAGAAATTAGATGGAAGTGATTTGGCAAAATGTGTAAAAGATGGGGAAGGCAAAATGGGGATGGAGCACTATCTAGGAAAGGCACATTGCAAGGTGGTACTTAGACTTGGCCTTATGTGTGATAGAGGCAAAAGATGATACAGACCAGGCTGTGAGATACAGAAGTTGAAAGAGACAGTTTTACATGGTCCTCAAATCTGTTTCACATCTTTCATCCCCATGCACTTGCTGTTAGGCAAAGTCATATGAATAAGTTGGCCAATAAATTGTGAGCAGAAGTTTAATGTGTTACTTTGGAGCCAAAGCAGTGAAAAACCCCTGTGTGATTTCCTACTGTCACTGCTTCTCTATCATGGGAAACAAAGGAAACTTGTGGTGATGCAGGGATCCTAGGTACCTGAATTTGTGAATCACAGCATCAAAGGCAGTTGTCATGGAGAGCCAGCCTGAGCCACACGGACTTGGTGAAGAGAATAAACAAAAACTTTAAAAAGAAGCCGCTGTATTTAGGATTTCTTGTTACTGCAACGTAGTGTAGCTGGTCTTGACCAAAGCTCAGTTTGAAAGTCAGTGCTTAGTGAGTCTGTAAGTCAAAGGAGGCAGAAGATAGATTGAAGGTCATAAATGAAAAGGCCTGGAGACAAATGAGGGCACTTCTTCCTCAGAAACATAGAGGAAAGGCCAGGGATGGACATTTAAATTATGGAGAAATAAAGAGGAAAAAAGAGAGGAAGTTGGAGGAGTTAATTTTTGGTGGTCACCACATTCCTGCGACATTAGAAATTAAGTCTTCTGCTAAGAAGGTGGGTGGCCAGAGAGAAGGAAGTAAAATTATAGAGTGGTTTTTGAGGGAAAAGTTCTGATAAGGGGTGGGGCAGAGTCATTAGCTACAAGCAAAGGAATAGCTGGGTTTGTAGCTCACGCGTCTATAATGGAGTGAGTCAACATGATTTTGTCATTTTCTGCATCAAGGATTATCAGCCTCAGAGACAGAGCAGGGGAAAAAATGAGGAATTGTGTCCTTAGTAGGGTTTAGAAAATAAGTTTTGGTGTGGAATGGTAATCTCCAGATAAGGAAGTTTCGGAAAGTGTGGTTGAAATGATTGACAATCCAAATAGCACTCAATCCTAATAAAGAAGCAAGTGAACCAGAGGGAGGCTGCTAGAGGAAAAGATTCTGTAAGAAACTGGTTGTTCTAATGCTACTGAAGGCAAATTTAGTAGGACTGTGGGTGGAGAAATTGCTAAAAACAAGAAATTATTCTTATAATAACAGTAATATAATGTAGTGGTTGTCTGGCTTTCAATAGTAGTTCTGCCCCTTACTAGCTATCTGGCATTAGGCAAGTTAGTCACACTTATATTTCTTTTTGTTATGCTGTTGTCTCTTCATAGCAAATTTAAACCTGCATCAAAGAGTTTTTGTGAAGACTGAATTACTTAAAAAAAATAAAGCTCTTAGACTAGATCCTGGCATAATGTGTTTAAGTGTAGATAGTTGTGATGCAGCCATGCAACACATGTTAGGCTGCCCCAAGATTCTAAGGAGAACCAAAGAGAAGACAGTGAGCAAGTGTGGCCGCCCCGGTTGGCACAGTGATATCACTAACTATTGGCCATGAGGATGGGAAGCAGAGTGGCATAATTATGATACCAGCTTCCAGACTGGCAATTTGGTGGCCTAGGAAGGGTTTCCATCCTTACAACTTACCACTGAGAAACCAAGAGCACAAGAGAAAATGAACAGCTTCTTCTCTCGAAAGTTTTCAAGAACTTTTAAATTAAGAAATAGCCACCACCTGTTTCCTCATGCCAGTAGGGAGGAGAGGAAAGGCAAGGATGCAATTAGGCAAAATCTGTGAATTTATCATACAAAAAGGAGTCACATAGGCATTGGGGAAAGAATTTTTTTGTCAAAAGCTGAACCAATAAGGGCAGCTCAGAGTAAAAAAAAAAAGTAAGATTTCCAAATGGGAGTGGAAGAGTAGGTATCATAAGACATCATTGTGGATTAAGGAATGGGGTGTTGATTTGCTGTTGGTTTTTGTTAACTTCGGCCTCACTTTTCCACTTACTTTTAAGATTTAAGATTATTGAAGAATAAATAATTCTAATGTTAGTTAAACTATCCCAAGCCTTCCAAAAGGATGTCAAACTCTCTAATACATTTTATTAAGTTGGCATAATGTTAATCCTAAAGCTAGATAACAATAAAAAAAGAAAGTAAAGACCCAATTTTATATGAATACAGATGCAAATTTATTTACTATTTGTTTTTTACTTATTTGAGGGACAGAAAGAGTGAGAGCGAGAGTGAGAAAGAGACAGAAGAGAGAGAGAGAATGCTCCCATCCATTGATTTGCTTCTCAGATGCCCACAACAACTGGAGCTAGATCATGCAGAAGCCAGGAGATAAGAATTCAATCTGACACATTTGTGTCAGGACCCAAATATTTGAGCTAGCATTGCTGCCACCTAGGATCTCCATTAACAGGAAGTTGAAGTCAGGAGCAGTGCCAGGTATCAAACCCTGGCATTCTGATATGGGATGCAGGCATCTTGACAAGTGTCTCAGGTGCCAGGCAAAATGTCCACCCCAGATACAAAACTCCTAATAAAAAATTAGAAAATAAAATACAGCAGTGTATCAACGATCACACACACACACACACACACACACTACATAGTTTATTGCCAAGATGCAAAGATTTTTTCATGTTAGCTCTGTCTCAACATAATTTGTTACACTAATATGTTAATGGTTTAAAACCATATAAAAAGACACTGAAGAGCCATTTGGGTGAATTCATTACCCATTCCTACTAAAATTCTAACCAAAAATTGTATTAGAAAGAAACCACCTAAATATGATTTATACTACTTATGTAATATCAAAAGCAAACATGATTCCAATATTAATCCAAAAGGCTCCACCTTAAAGACATTATATGGGAATTTGGTAATATGTATGTGTATGTTACCTATTTAAAAAGCAATGATATGGAGAGAGCTTTGTGGTACAGGGGATTAAGTCCCTGCCTGGGATACCTGCATCCCATGTCAGTATGCCTGGGATAGAGTCCCTATTTTCTTTCTGACAGAACTTCCTGATAAGGTACCTTAGGAGGCAGCAGATGATACCTCAAGCTCTTGGGTCCCCTTCACTCATGTTGGAGACTCAGATGAGCTCCTGGCTCTTGGCTTCAGCCTGACCCATCCGCAGCTGATACTAGCATTTGGGGACTGAACAAGTAGATGGGGGATCTGGCCCTTCCCCCCAACAACCTCTGTTGCTCTACTTTTCAAATAAATAAAGAAAATTTTGTTTAAAAAATGATGTGGAGCCAGGGTTCCATTGCCAGCACCCCAAATTTTAGCACTTTGCAAGTCTTGGTAGCTCCTATTCCAATCCAGCTTCCTGCTAATGTGCCTGAGAAGCAGTGGATGAAGGTTCAAATGCTTGGGCCCCTGATACACAGGTGGGAGAGCCAGATGAAGTTCCAGACTCCTGGCTTCATTGACCATTAGGGTGTAAATCAGAATATGGAAGCATACCTCTTGCTCTCTCTTTCTGTGTGTGTGTGTGTCTCCCTCTCTCCATTTTTCAAATAAATAAAGAAATCTTTTTTAAAAAGCAATGATATGGCTGTATGCTAAAATCAGCTAGAATTGGAAGTAGAAAACAGCAATTCACTTACAACAGTACAAAATACTAAAATATTTTGAAATAAATTGAATAAGAAAAGTACAGAGCCTATAGGAAGAGATCTATATAATTTTGTTGAAGGACTATGGGGCTCATCACATAGTAAATGAGTGGAAAAACATATTCAATTATTGCATGGAAAGACTTAACATCACAAATATGTTAATTCTGCTTAATTGTTATACACATTTAATAAAATCCCAAATAGAATTTGTATGGTGTTAGAAAATTAGAGTACCCTACATTTTATGTGGAAGAATCAATGTCCAAGAGAAGCTAAAAATGAACATGAAAAGTAATGACATGAGTCATTGCCAGATATTAAAATATGTTGTAAAGTAAGCATAATCAAAATGATTGACAATAGAATATTGTGATTGATTACTTGACCAAACAAGAATTGCAGAATCCATGATAGGTTAATACAGGACAGGGTAGTATTTCCTATCAAGAGTGATGGAATCAGTTATTTAGTAAATCAGCCCATTTTATTTACATAGTCATAAATAGCATACTTAACTACTCATTTAAAAGAATTAAAGTTGGACTATACTTTTATCAAATGATAAAAATTAAAAAATAAGGTGATAAAATTTCAAAAAAAAAAAAGTATAGGAGACCATAGGCATGGCCTATATGTAGGGGACATTTTTACCTTTAAAAATTTTTATTTGCTTATTTGAAAGGCAGAGAGAGAGAGAGAAAGAGAGAGAGAGAGAGAGAGAGACAGAGATGCTCTATCCAGTCGCTAAATGGATACAACAGCCATCATTGGGAGAGGCCAAAGCTGGAACCAGGAACTCTATTGAGTTTCTGACGTGGGTATTAGGGAATGAAGTACTTTGGTCATTGCCTGCTTCTTTCCCAGGTGCATTAGCAGGGAGTAGATCAGAAGCAGAGCTGGGACTTGAACCCAGGCACTCTACTATAAGATATGGATAGTCCAATCAGCATTTTAATGACCACTCCAAACATCTGTTCCCTGAGAAGAGAACAGATTACAAGCAGGTCATAGATATAATTCTAAGAATACAGTGATACTTCCCTTCTTCTCTCCCCTCTCCTTGTCTTCTTTTTTTTAACTTTTGCAATAACATAATGTGTTTTTTTTTTTTTTTTTTTGGACAGGCAGAGTGGACAGTGAGAGAGAGAGAGAGACAGAGAGAAAGGTCTTCCTTTTGCCGTTGGTTCACTCTCCAATGGCCACCGCGGCCGGCGCACCGCGCCCAAGCACTTGGGCCATCCTCCATTGCACTCACTGGCCACAGCAGAGAGCTGGACTGGAAGAGGGGCAACCAGGACAGAATCTGGTGCCGCAACCGGGATTAGAACCCGGTATGCCGGCACCACAAGGCAGTGGATTAGCCTAGTGAGCCGCGGCGCCGGCCCTGCAATAACGTAATGTTAATTGACTTTATAATCTCAGGCTTGGGGCTGGCACTGTGGTGCAGCAGGTTAACGCCCTGGCCTGAAGCAACGGCATCCCGTATGGGCACCGGTTTGAGACCCAGCTGCCCCACTTCCAATCCAGCTCTCTGACGTGGCTGGGGTGAGCAGTGAAGGATGGCCCAAGTACTTGGGCCCCTGCACCTGCGTGGGAGACCCGGAGGAAGCTCCTGGCTCCTTGCTTTAGATCGGCACAGCTCCGGCCGTTGAGGCCAATTGTGGAGTGAACCATCGGATGGAAGGCCTCTCTCTCTCTCTCTCTCTCTCTCTCTCTCTCTGTAACTCTGACTTTCAAATAAATAAATTAAAATAAAGAAAAAAATAATAATGGGCTTATTGCTCTACTAAATAAAGAGATCAACAAATTAAAAGTAGAAAGACCAGTGTTCAACAGGCATTTAGACAATGGCTATAAACAATAATCAAGTCCCAGTGGATACTTTTTCAAGCAAATTAGTAAGAAAGCAAGTTAGTAAGTCAGAAAGTTCATAGAAAATCTATATATAAAAAAGCACGAGTTTCAAAATTTTTGCAGCAAAATAGCCCATTTGCAACAATATTTTTGAATTACCCTTGTGAGTATAAGTTAAATAATGAGTTAAATAAATAGTTATAATTATTTTAAAATATGTTGAATAAACATATTTTAAAGCAGTTCAGTTAACATGAAAAATGTTACAAAGATGACACGGTTGACTGAGAGGCTGGAATTGCAATTTTATCTCAGCATTACATTTGTTTTATGTCCTTATACAATAGTAAGTTGTGCCACTCTTATGTGAGAAGGAAATACACACGTTCCTTTTGATCTGATGTATCCAAGAGGAACTATGAACAAATCCCTGTAGTGGGCACAGAGAGAGGTGTAGGGTGTCCCCATCCTCACTTTCAGAATCTGGTCATCTCAGCCTACCAGCTGTTCTCACTCAGGTTCTCATACCCTGGGAAATGCCACCCAGGGCTACCACACATAGTGTGCTATTTTTAGCACAGGGTCTGCTTGGGGAAACTGGAGAACTTGGACACTTCCTGACAAGGAAGCTGAAGAGAGCACGGGCTTAGGGGAGAAAGCTGAGCGGTCTTATCTCTTCCTCCAGTGATTTTGCTCGGCTGTGTCCTCCAGTTAGCAAGGTCTAAGAGATAACACGGAGGTAAAGGGCTGAGTGGTGAGAAATAGCTGGGAGAAGGGAGGATAGACCACAGGAGGAAGCAGTGTGAGGTATTTTTATGTGGACAGCAAGAAAGCTATGGAAGTGGGCTACTTAAAACAGTGGGAGAAGTGAAGACCCAGAGATCAGTCAAGACCCAAAGTGAAAATCTTAGAACTTTTGAAAAAGTGACTAAAAACCATCAAATATTACTTATAACTTTCGAGCCATGTGAATGTAATCAAATTATCTAAACCTCTCTGAGCTTCAGTTTTCGTAGTTATAAAACATGATTATTGAGTACCTGTCTCCCAGGGCTACAAGGCTCAAGTAAGTCCAATGAATGTAAAACACACAGCGTGGTGCCAAACACATGAAACACATGGAAGAGTGGCTATACTTATTTTGTTTTTATTTCTATGATCTGAATAAAATTACCCTGGTATTCATAACAAAGCCAAAACATTAAAAACAAACTAAATGGCAAGGGGGACGTTGTAGCTCTTGCTCCTCATACATCTTATTCACATACAGGGAGACAAATTACAGATACATCCTTGGAAGCATAATTCACACATACCAAGGCAGGGCTCAAGAGAGATTATACTACATTGCTCGGACACTGTCCATCTCTTTTTTAGTCACCCAGGAAAAAGAAGAAATCTTCTGAACTATCATGACCTTGGGGTACGTGTAGTTTGAGATTGAGGGAAGATCAAAGTAAATCAATTTGTCTACTTTGGACACTACATGCAATTAAACATAATAGATCCCAGGAGCAAACAAATAAGATGCAAATGCATCAATATTAACATAACCAGAGAATTAGAAAAAGCAATGTGATACGTAGTACCTCAAGTTGATATTTAGCAAGGAGTACTAATTAAACTTTAAAATAAGAGAATATAAAATCAATATTAAAATATGACTGTGATCTCTCAAAAGCAAAATGACTTTCAGGAGATATTCATGCACTGATCAAGACTTTATATAATTTCTAAATCCTTCCAACTCTCAGTAAAAAGTAACATTACCACTCCTTTGTGCCAAAAAAGCACAAGGAATAGTATCTGTTTTAAATTTGACTTTTCTTCAACTTATTTTATTTCTTCAACATTTCCCAGCATAAAGGAGTTAACACTAGAAGTCTGGAAATATGGTATTTAATAATTCGCATAACAAATAATCTCTGCTCTTCAAGATGCCTAAAATTACTGTTTTTAAAGAGAATTTAATAGATTATACTTAAGTTTTCATCAGCTTTCATTTAACTGGTCTCTTATGTTGATTTTTAAAGGTTATTTCAATATACACACACATACATAAAGTCCTTCCTACTGTAATCTAGAAAGAAGACAAATATGAAAGATTTTTTGTCTCCATTGTTTTCTCCTTGCCTTTGCAACAATATCCCCATTGAGTGTGAACAGAAATTAGCTACAGCTCTTTTCCTATGTGACTTCTTGAGAAAACCTCCAAGTACCCTAAAATTGTCCCGCTCATTGTTTTAAGGTTCTAAGAACTGGGTGGTAGAGAAATGAAAAGAGAGAGATCACCTTAGTCAGATCTGGTCTAAGAGTGGCTACTGCAGGACAGGTCTCCCTGGAAATTGATTCTTACATAGAGATTTGTGTGCAAACCTTTATGGGGACTGCTGTTAAGATCCACACTTAGAGAAGAGAAGGGAGCAGGAAGCGGTGGAGATGACAGGTTGTGGTGTTCTCAGAGCAAGCCCAGTCAATTCCTGTGATCAGGTTGCAGCTAAGGGCCAGCTTCTCTTCTGGATGTGAGATGCCTGAGGGAAGAGGATCAAAGGGAAGGAAGCTTTCTTCAGCTGAGGGAAATTCTCCGAGAAAGCCGAAAGCTGATCTCTGTCAGCAAGCAAACTTCCTAACTCCTGGGAAAACAAGACCTTTAGACTAGGGTGGGGATCTGGGCAGTGCAGCAAAGCATCCACCACAGCAGCTGTGGAGAACAAGAGCCCCTCAAACACAGCACTGGTTGTTCAGGTGAGGTGGATTGACAGCTGAGGTAACATTTGATTTACCCGCCCCCCCTCCCCCACCATACACACGCCCACACCCTTTACATTGCTGCCCCTTATCAGCCATGGCGCTGGCAGAGGGATGAATCAGCGGAAATCAGAGACCAGAAGGCCTAACTCAGAAGTGAGGGAAGCAAGACTCTGTCCCTGCCTTCCTCCGCAGGGGAAGAAGTCACACTCAACAAGTAAAAGCATTAATGAGAACTGACTATGCTGATGGAAAAACAGGAATGGGATCTAATCTGGCCAGGGTATCTTGGAAGGGTTCACTGAAACAGATATTTAATTGGGCACCTGCAGCATAAATAGATGTTGTTTAAATGGAGAGGAGAGAGAAAAAGTGCTTCAGGGGAAAGGAAGACACCAAAAGGTGCGCAGAAAGAAGATGCAGTATGTTTTAGAAACTGAGAGAAGTCCATGCTGATTACTGCGACCCAGAAAGCGGAATGTGAGGAAAGTAGACAAACTGATCGGGAGTTTGGTGCTGTAATCAAGAAGGAAATGGAAATGCTAATTATGCTAGTTACCTGATGTGATCATTGATACTGTATATTTGTGTTGAAATATTACACTGTACTTCATAAAAATATACAAGTATTACTTATGTATCAGATATTAAAAAAAGAAGGGAATAGATGGAGGTCAGAACTAAGAGGAGCACCAAGAGTATATAATAACTTGCATTAATGAGATTTATTTGAGAGGGAGAGAGCGAGCGATGCAAGTGCATTCCCATACACGGATTCACTCTCCAAATGCCGGCAGTTGTCCAGGGGGCTGGAGGCCGGAGCTAGGAGCTCAATCCAGGACTCTCAAGTAAGTGGCAGAGATCTACTCATTACTATGGCCTCCTGGGGTCTGCATTAGCAGGAAGCTGGAGTGAAGAGCAGAACCAGGTTTTGAACCCAGGAACTCTGATATGGGACACAGGCATCTTAACTGGCATCTTGGCCACTAGGCCAAATGTCTGCCCTAAAAGCACTATTATTGTTGAGACTTGGTGTCTGATTACTATAGGAATGAGAAATACTTCATGGTTAAAGGGAAAGGTCTAGTAGGATTGCTGGGACACACTGAGGACTCAATTTTGGATGGTGATCAGCAATTGTACAGTAGCATCAATTATTGATGCATAATATCTATACATTAAATGCATACCTATAAATCAGATTATTTCTGAAGACCTCTCTGCCAGTGGTCTTTCCATTCCTTTGGAGCTACTTTATGCCTCTTCACAGACCTTGGGAGAAATAACTACCTGCATGAGCTTGCTTGGGACCCCAGTCACATCATGTGATTTCCTAGAGAGAAGGGATTTTTCAGAGGGAGGTGGAAATAGAATGGCAGAAGGAAGAAGTTTCTGATCCTAAGGCAATTTACTTTTCTTTTTTCTTTCTTTTTTTTTTTTTTTTTTTTTTGACAGGCAGAGTTAGACAGTGAGGGAGAGACAGAGAGAAAGGTCCAAAGGAATTCCTTTGGTTCACCCCACAAATGGCCGCTATGGCCGGCACGCTGCGTCAATTCGAAGCCAGGAGCCAGGTGCTTCCTCCCGGTCTCCCATGTGGGTGCAGGGGCCCAAGCACTTGCGCCATCCTCCACTGCCTTCCTGGGCCACAGCAGAGACCTGGAATGGAAGAGGAGCAACTGGGACAGAATCTGGCACCCCAACCAGGACTAGAACCCAGAGTACCGGCACCGCAGGCGGAGGATTAGCCTAGTGAGCTGCTGCGCTGACTTTTTTTTTGGGGGGGGGGGACAATTTACTTTTCTAATAACTCAATGTTACCCTCTCTGGTGAGCTTCACTTATCAATTTATTCATTCAAACTCTATCTTCAAGAATATATGTTCTCTTAAAGATACCATGCAAAAGCTTGGGAAAGACCCAAGGATGAATAGCAATTGGAGGGCACCAACTCTACTGGAGCTCCTTCAAGGCTGCCTTGGAATCACTGATGTAAAGGATTACTCTCAAACCTTATTGCCTTTATCAGCATAGTAGGATTGAAAATATGCAGCTTCTCAAATTAGATTGGAACCTGCCCAATATGAGTTCCTTCCGCTTATCTTTTGAGAGATCTGCTTTCTTCCAAGTAAAATTTCCTGCTGCTTATAGATGCAATAACTATATCAGTTCAACTCCCTTCTGGTCTAAGTCCCCAAACAGCATGATTTTGGAGCTCTCTTTTATATCTCTCCTGACCCTTGGCTTGATAATGATAATGAGGAATGGCCTCTCAGTCTGTCCTGTCCCATCCATGTAAGTCATCATGGGTACATCTCACCCAGGAGCCATCCTTGTTGCTTCAGAAACCTTGACTCGTGTGTCCTGCCTTTTCCAGTAAGTTCCCCTGTTGTCCACACAGATTCTTCAGAGGTCATGCTCATCGGTGTGGATACTGCTTGTTCTTCTCCAACATCTCCCTCCCTCTATGACACCACCTCTGGTTCCATCTATTCCCTTCCCCTCTCTTCCCTCCTTTCCTCCAGCTTATGCCTATTTCTCCCCTATGGCCCTTCCTGGAGCAAGTAATATGAGAGCCACAGAAATGAGAGCTGGGCAGGAGATGAGCCCTCTCTTAAATTCTCCCCTGAAAATACGAGTAGTTCAGGTCATAGATCCCTGAGATATCCTCCTCATACAATAACAAAATATTGCAATTGGCTTGCTTGTCTACTTTTTATGTGTAAGGCTTTAGGTAAGTTACTGTCTAGGCCTCAGTTTTGTATATGCATAATCAAGCTACTATGTGACTGGGGGGTAGGAAGCCTATGAAACTGGAGCTTCAAGACCCCTCATCTGCCCAGACTCCATTCCAAGGCCCTGTGAAGACTACGGTAATTTTGTAGTATTTTCCTGAAGACCCATCATCCCCCAAA